>NW_027327784.1:0-188050 GCF_047675955.1 Chlorocebus sabaeus | reverse complement strand
TTTTATCTAAGGACATTTCCTTTTTCTCCATAGCCCTCTATGGGCTTCCAAATATCACTTTGCAAATTCCACAAGAACAGCCTTAGCGAAAGACTTCTTGAGGAGAAAGCTGTAACTCTTTGAGATGAAATAACAGAACACAAAGCAGTTTCTCAGAAAGCTTCTTTCAGGTTTTTAACTGAAGATATTTACTTTTTCACAATAGGCATCTCTGGGGTACCAAATATCACTTTGGAAATTCCACAAGAACAGTTTTAGTGTACGACTGCTTCAGGGGAAAGCTGTAACACTGTGAGATGAATTAACAGAACACAAAGCAGTTTCTAAGAAAGCTTCTTTTCAGTGTTTATCTTAGGATATTTCCTTTCTAACCATAGCCCTCTATGGGCATCCAAATATCACTTTGCAAATTCCGCAAGAACATTCTTAGCAAAAGGCTTCTTGAGGGGAAGTCTGTTACTCTGTGAGGTGAATTACCAGAATATAAAGCAGTTTTTCAGAAAACTTCTTTCCAGTTTTTAATGAAGATATTTTCTTTTTCACTATCGAACTGTATGGTCTTCCAGATATCACTTTGAATATTACACAAGAACAGTCTTAGTCAACGGCTTCTTGAGGGGAAATCTGTAACACTGTGAGATGAATTAACAAAACACAAAGCAGTTTCACAGAAAGCTTCTTTCCGATATTTATCTGAGGACACTTACTTTTTCACCATATCCCTCTAGGGTCTTCCAAATATCACTTTGCAAATTCTTCAAGAACAATCTTTGCGAAAGGCTTCATGAGGGGAAAGCTGAAACCCTGTGAGATGAATTAACAGAACACAAAGCAGTTTCTCAGATAGATTCTTTCCAGTTTTTAGCTGAAGATATTTTATTTTTCACCATAACCCTCCATGGGCTTCCAAATATATCTTTGAAAATTCCTAAAGAACAGTCTTAGTGAACGGCCTCTTGAGGTGAAAGCTGTAACTCTGTGAGAGGAACTAGAAGAACACAAAGAAGTTTCTCAGAAAGCTTCTTTCCAGTTTTTAACTGAAGATATTTCCTTTTTCACCGTAGCCCTCTATGGTCTTCCAAATATCACTTTGCAAATTTCACAAGAACAGTCTTAGCGAAAGGCTTCCTGAGGGGAAAGCTATAACTCTGTGAGATGAATAAACAGTACACAAAACAGTTTCTCATAAAGCTTCTTTCCAGTTTTTAACTTAAGATATTACCTTTTTCACCACAGCCCTCTATAGGCTTCCAAATATCACTTTCCAACTTCAACAAGAACAGTCTTAGTGAAAGCCTTCTTCAGGGGAAAGCTGTTATTCTATGAGATGAATTAACAGAACACAAAGCCGTTTCTCAGAATGCTTCTTTCCAGTTTTTAATGGAAGAGATTTCCTTTTTCACCATAGCCCTCTATGGGCTTCCAAATATCACTTTGGAAATTCCACAAGAACAGTCATAGTGAAAGGCTTCTTGAGGGGAAAGCTGTAACTCTGTGAGACGAATTAAGAGAACACAAAGCAGTTTTTCACAAAGCTTCTTTCCAGTTTTTAACTGAAGATATTTCTTTTTTACCATAGCCCTCTAGGGGCTTCCAAATATCGCTTTGCAAATTCCACAAGAACAGTCTTACCGAGAGGCTTCTTGAGGGGAGAGCTGTAACTCAGTGAGATGAATTAGCAGAACACAATGCAGTTTCTCAAAAAGCTTCTTTCCAGTTTTTAACTGAAGAGATTTCCTTTTCCACCCTAGCCCTCTATGGGTTTCCAAATATCATTTTGAAGTTTCCACAAGAGCAGTCTTAGCGAAAGGCTTCTTGAGGGGAAAGCTGTAACTCTGTGAGATGAATTAACACAACACAAAGCAGTTTCTCAAAAGGCTTCTTTTCAGTTTTTATCTTAGGATATTTCCTTTTTCACCACAGCTCTCTATGGGCTTCCAAATATCACTTTTTAAATTCCACAAGAACTCTCTTAGCGAAAGGCTTCTTGAGGGGAGAGCTGTATCTCTGTGAGGTGAATTAACAGAACGCAAAGCAGTTTCTCAGAACGCTTCTTTCCAGTTTTAAACTGAAGATATTTCCTTTTTCACCATAGCCCTACATGGGCTTCCAAATATCACTTTGCAAATTCCACAAGAACAGTCTTAGTGAAAGGTTTCTCCAGGGGAAAGCTGTAACTCTTTGAGATGAATTAACAGAACACAAAACAATTTCTCAGAGATCTTCTTTCCGGTTTTTAACTGAAGACATTACCTTTTTCACCATAGCCCTCTATAGGCTTCCAAATATCACCTTGAAAATTCCACAAGAACTGCATTAGCGAAAGGCTTCTTGAGGGGTATGCTGTAGCTCTGTGAGATGAATTAACAGAACACAATGCAGTTTCTCATAAGGCTTCTTTCAAGTTTTTTACTGAAGATATTTCCTTTTTCACTGTAGTCCTCTATGGGCTTCCGAATATCACTTTGCAAATTCAACAAGAACAGTCTTAGAGAAAGATTTCTTGAGGGGAAAGCTGTAAATCTGTGAGATGAATTAACAGAACACAAAGACGTTACTCAGAAAGCTTCTTTCCAGTTTTTAATGAAGAGACTTCCTTTTTTACCATAGCCCTCTATGGGCTTCCAAATATCACTTTGCGAATTCCACAGGAACAGTCTTAGAAAAAGGCTTTTTGAGGGGAAAGATGTAACTCAGTGAGATAAATTCACAGAACATGAAACAGTTTCTCAGAGACCTTCTTTCCAGTTTTTAAGGGAGGAGATTTCCTTTTTCACCGTAGCCCTCTAGGCGCTTCCAAGTATCACTTTGCAAATTCCACAAGAAGAGTCTTAGCGAAAGGCTTCTTGAGGGGAAAGCTGTAACTCTGTGAGATGAATTAACAGGAAACAAAGCAGTTTCTCAGAAAGCTTCTTCCCACTTTTTAACTGAATATATTTCCTTTTTCACCATAGCCCTCTATGGGCTTCCAAATATCACTTCGCAAATTCCACAAGAACAACCTTAGCGAAAGGCTTCTTGAGGGGAAAGCTGTAACTCTGTGAGATGAATTAACAGAACACAAAGCAGTTTCTCAGAAAGCTTCTTTCCAGTTTTTTACGGAAGAGATTTCCTTTTTCACCATAGCCCTCTGAGGGCTTAAAAATATCTCTATTTGCATATTCCTCAAGAACAGTCTTAGCGAAAGTCTTATTGAGGGGAAAGCTGTAATCTGTGAGATGAATTAACAGAACACAAAGTAGTTTCTCAGAAAGATTCTTTCCAGTTTCTAAATGTAGATATTTCCTTTCTCACCATAGACCTCTATGGGCTTCCAAATCTCACTTTGTAAATTCCACAAGAAGAGTCTTAGTGAAAGGCTTCTTGAGGGGAAAACTGTAACTCTGTGAGTTGAATTAACAGAACAGAAAGTGGTTTCCCCAAAAGCTTCCTTTCAGTTTTTATCTTAGGATACTTCCGTTTTCACCACAGCGCACTATGGGCTTGAAAATATCACTTTTTAAATTCTACAAGAACACTCTTAGTGAAACGCCTCTTGAGGGGAAAGCTGTAACTCTGTGAGATGAATTAACAGAACACAAAGCAGTTTCTCAGAAAGCCTGTTTCCAGTTTTTAACGGAAGTTATTTCCTTTTTAACCATAGCCTTCTAAGTGCTTCCAATTTTCACTTTGCAAATTCCACAAAAACATCCTTAGCAAAAAGCTTCTTTAGGGTAAAGCTGTAACTCTGCGAAGTAAATTAACAGAGCACAAAACAGTTTCTCAGAAAGCTTCTTTTCAATTTTTATCTTAGGATGTTTCCTTTTTCACCATAGACGTCTACGGGCTTCAAATATCACTTTGCAAATTCCACAAGAACAGTCTTAGCGAAAGGCTTCTGGAGTGAAAAGCTGTAACTCTGTGAGATGAATTAACCAAAACAAAGCAGTTTTTCAGAAAGATTCTTTCCAGTTTTTAACGGAAGATATTTCCTTTATAACCGTAGCCCTTTTTGGGCTTCCAAATATCAATTTACATATTACACAAGAACAGTCTTAGCGAAAGGCTTCTTGAGGGGAAAGCTGTAACTCTGTGAGATTAATTAACAGAACACAAAGCAGTTTCTCAGAAAGCTTCTATTCAGTTTTTAACGAAAAATATTTCCTTTTTCACAATAGCGCTCTATGGGCTTCCAAATATCACTTTGAATATTCCACAAGAACTGTCTTACAAAGACTTTTTGAGGAGAAAGCTGTAAGTTTCTGAGATGAAATAACAGCACACAAAGCAGTTACTCAGAAAGCTTCTTTCCAGTTTTTAACTGAAGATAATTCCTTTTTCACCATAGCCCTCTAAGAGCTTCCTAATATCACTTTGCAAATTCGACAAGAACAGTCTTAGCGAAAGGCTTCTGGAGGTGAATGCTGTAACTCTGTGAGATGAATTAACAGAACACGAAGCAGTTTCTCAGGAAGTCACTTTCAGGTATTTAACGGAAGATATTTCCTTTTTCACCGTAGCCCTCTATGGGCTTCCAAATATCACTTTGCAAATTCCACAAGAGAGTTTTAGCGAAAGGCTTCTTGAGAGGAAATCTGTAACTCTGTGAGATGAATTAATAGAACTCAAAGCAGTTTCTCAGAAAGCTTCTTTCCATTTTTAACTGAAGATATTTACTTTTTCACCGAAACCCTCTATGGGCTTCCAAATATCACTTTGCGAATTCCACAGGAACAGTCTTAGAAAAAGGCTTTTTGAGGGGAAAGATGTAACTCAGTGAGATAAATTCACAGAACATGAAACAGTTTCTCAGAGACCTTCTTTCCAGTTTTTAAGGGAGGAGATTTCCTTTTTCACCGTAGCCCTCTAGGCGCTTCCAAGTATCACTTTGCAAATTCCACAAGAAGAGTCTTAGCGAAAGGCTTCTTGAGGGGAAAGCTGTAACTCTGTGAGATGAATTAACAGGAAACAAAGCAGTTTCTCAGAAAGCTTCTTCCCACTTTTTAACTGAATATATTTCCTTTTTCACCATAGCCCTCTATGGGCTTCCAAATATCACTTCGCAAATTCCACAAGAACAACCTTAGCGAAAGGCTTCTTGAGGGGAAAGCTGTAACTCTGTGAGATGAATTAACAGAACACAAAGCAGTTTCTCAGAAAGCTTCTTTCAGGTTTTTAACTGAAGATATTTACTTTTTCACAATAGGCATCTCTGGGGTACCAAATATCACTTTGGAAATTCCACAAGAACAGTTTTAGTGTACGACTGCTTCAGGGGAAAGCTGTAACACTGTGACATGAATTAACAGAACACAAAGCAGTTTCTAAGAAAGCTTCTTTTCAGTGTTTATCTTAGGATATTTCCTTTCTAACCATAGCCCTCTATGGGCATCCAAATATCACTTTGCAAATTCCGCAAGAACATTCTTAGCAAAAGGCTTCTTGAGGGGAAGTCTGTTACTCTGTGAGGTGAATTACCAGAATATAAAGCAGTTTTTCAGAAAACTTCTTTCCAGTTTTTAATGAAGATATTTTCTTTTTCACTATCGAACTGTATGGTCTTCCAGATATCACTTTGAATATTACACAAGAACAGTCTTAGTCAACGGCTTCTTGAGGGGAAATCTGTAACACTGTGAGATGAATTAACAAAACACAAAGCAGTTTCACAGAAAGCTTCTTTCCGATATTTATCTGAGGACACTTACTTTTTCACCATATCCCTCTAGGGTCTTCCAAATATCACTTTGCAAATTCTTCAAGAACAATCTTTGCGAAAGGCTTCATGAGGGGAAAGCTGAAACCCTGTGAGATGAATTAACAGAACACAAAGCAGTTTCTCAGATAGATTCTTTCCAGTTTTTAGCTGAAGATATTTTATTTTTCACCATAACCCTCCATGGGCTTCCAAATATATCTTTGAAAATTCCTAAAGAACAGTCTTAGTGAACGGCCTCTTGAGGTGAAAGCTGTAACTCTGTGAGAGGAACTAGAAGAACACAAAGAAGTTTCTCAGAAAGCTTCTTTCCAGTTTTTAACTGAAGATATTTCCTTTTTCACCGTAGCCCTCTATGGTCTTCCAAATATCACTTTGCAAATTTCACAAGAACAGTCTTAGCGAAAGGCTTCCTGAGGGGAAAGCTATAACTCTGTGAGATGAATAAACAGTACACAAAACAGTTTCTCATAAAGCTTCTTTCCAGTTTTTAACTTAAGATATTACCTTTTTCACCACAGCCCTCTATAGGCTTCCAAATATCACTTTCCAACTTCAACAAGAACAGTCTTAGTGAAAGCCTTCTTCAGGGGAAAGCTGTTATTCTATGAGATGAATTAACAGAACACAAAGCCGTTTCTCAGAATGCTTCTTTCCAGTTTTTAATGGAAGAGATTTCCTTTTTCACCATAGCCCTCTATGGGCTTCCAAATATCACTTTGGAAATTCCACAAGAACAGTCATAGTGAAAGGCTTCTTGAGGGGAAAGCTGTAACTCTGTGAGACGAATTAAGAGAACACAAAGCAGTTTTTCACAAAGCTTCTTTCCAGTTTTTAACTGAAGATATTTCTTTTTTACCATAGCCCTCTAGGGGCTTCCAAATATCGCTTTGCAAATTCCACAAGAACAGTCTTACCGAGAGGCTTCTTGAGGGGAGAGCTGTAACTCAGTGAGATGAATTAGCAGAACACAATGCAGTTTCTCAAAAAGCTTCTTTCCAGTTTTTAACTGAAGAGATTTCCTTTTCCACCCTAGCCCTCTATGGGTTTCCAAATATCATTTTGAAGTTTCCACAAGAGCAGTCTTAGCGAAAGGCTTCTTGAGGGGAAAGCTGTAACTCTGTGAGATGAATTAACACAACACAAAGCAGTTTCTCAAAAGGCTTCTTTTCAGTTTTTATCTTAGGATATTTCCTTTTTCACCACAGCTCTCTATGGGCTTCCAAATATCACTTTTTAAATTCCACAAGAACTCTCTTAGCGAAAGGCTTCTTGAGGGGAGAGCTGTATCTCTGTGAGGTGAATTAACAGAACGCAAAGCAGTTTCTCAGAACGCTTCTTTCCAGTTTTAAACTGAAGATATTTCCTTTTTCACCATAGCCCTACATGGGCTTCCAAATATCACTTTGCAAATTCCACAAGAACAGTCTTAGTGAAAGGTTTCTCCAGGGGAAAGCTGTAACTCTTTGAGATGAATTAACAGAACACAAAACAATTTCTCAGAGATCTTCTTTCCGGTTTTTAACTGAAGACATTACCTTTTTCACCATAGCCCTCTATAGGCTTCCAAATATCACCTTGAAAATTCCACAAGAACTGCATTAGCGAAAGGCTTCTTGAGGGGTATGCTGTAGCTCTGTGAGATGAATTAACAGAACACAATGCAGTTTCTCATAAGGCTTCTTTCAAGTTTTTTACTGAAGATATTTCCTTTTTCACTGTAGTCCTCTATGGGCTTCCGAATATCACTTTGCAAATTCAACAAGAACAGTCTTAGAGAAAGATTTCTTGAGGGGAAAGCTGTAAATCTGTGAGATGAATTAACAGAACACAAAGACGTTACTCAGAAAGCTTCTTTCCAGTTTTTAATGAAGAGACTTCCTTTTTTACCATAGCCCTCTATGGGCTTCCAAATATCACTTTGCGAATTCCACAGGAACAGTCTTAGAAAAAGGCTTTTTGAGGGGAAAGATGTAACTCAGTGAGATAAATTCACAGAACATGAAACAGTTTCTCAGAGACCTTCTTTCCAGTTTTTAAGGGAGGAGATTTCCTTTTTCACCGTAGCCCTCTAGGCGCTTCCAAGTATCACTTTGCAAATTCCACAAGAAGAGTCTTAGCGAAAGGCTTCTTGAGGGGAAAGCTGTAACTCTGTGAGATGAATTAACAGGAAACAAAGCAGTTTCTCAGAAAGCTTCTTCCCACTTTTTAACTGAATATATTTCCTTTTTCACCATAGCCCTCTATGGGCTTCCAAATATCACTTCGCAAATTCCACAAGAACAACCTTAGCGAAAGGCTTCTTGAGGGGAAAGCTGTAACTCTGTGAGATGAATTAACAGAACACAAAGCAGTTTCTCAGAAAGCTTCTTTCAGGTTTTTAACTGAAGATATTTACTTTTTCACAATAGGCATCTCTGGGGTACCAAATATCACTTTGGAAATTCCACAAGAACAGTTTTAGTGTACGACTGCTTCAGGGGAAAGCTGTAACACTGTGACATGAATTAACAGAACACAAAGCAGTTTCTAAGAAAGCTTCTTTTCAGTGTTTATCTTAGGATATTTCCTTTCTAACCATAGCCCTCTATGGGCATCCAAATATCACTTTGCAAATTCCGCAAGAACATTCTTAGCAAAAGGCTTCTTGAGGGGAAGTCTGTTACTCTGTGAGGTGAATTACCAGAATATAAAGCAGTTTTTCAGAAAACTTCTTTCCAGTTTTTAATGAAGATATTTTCTTTTTCACTATCGAACTGTATGGTCTTCCAGATATCACTTTGAATATTACACAAGAACAGTCTTAGTCAACGGCTTCTTGAGGGGAAATCTGTAACACTGTGAGATGAATTAACAAAACACAAAGCAGTTTCACAGAAAGCTTCTTTCCGATATTTATCTGAGGACACTTACTTTTTCACCATATCCCTCTAGGGTCTTCCAAATATCACTTTGCAAATTCTTCAAGAACAATCTTTGCGAAAGGCTTCATGAGGGGAAAGCTGAAACCCTGTGAGATGAATTAACAGAACACAAAGCAGTTTCTCAGATAGATTCTTTCCAGTTTTTAGCTGAAGATATTTTATTTTTCACCATAACCCTCCATGGGCTTCCAAATATATCTTTGAAAATTCCTAAAGAACAGTCTTAGTGAACGGCCTCTTGAGGTGAAAGCTGTAACTCTGTGAGAGGAACTAGAAGAACACAAAGAAGTTTCTCAGAAAGCTTCTTTCCAGTTTTTAACTGAAGATATTTCCTTTTTCACCGTAGCCCTCTATGGTCTTCCAAATATCACTTTGCAAATTTCACAAGAACAGTCTTAGCGAAAGGCTTCCTGAGAGGAAAGCTATAACTCTGTGAGATGAATAAACAGTACACAAAACAGTTTCTCATAAAGCTTCTTTCCAGTTTTTAACTTAAGATATTACCTTTTTCACCACAGCCCTCTATAGGCTTCCAAATATCACTTTCCAACTTCAACAAGAACAGTCTTAGTGAAAGGCTTCTTCAGGGGAAAGCTGTTATTCTATGAGATGAATTAACAGAACACAAAGCCGTTTCTCAGAATGCTTCTTTCCAGTTTTTAATGGAAGAGATTTCCTTTTTCACCATAGCCCTCTATGGGCTTCCAAATATCACTTTGGAAATTCCACAAGAACAGTCATAGTGAAAGGCTTCTTGAGGGGAAAGCTGTAACTCTGTGAGACGAATTAAGAGAACACAAAGCAGTTTTTCACAAAGCTTCTTTCCAGTTTTTAACTGAAGATATTTCTTTTTTACCATAGCCCTCTAGGGGCTTCCAAATATCGCTTTGCAAATTCCACAAGAACAGTCTTACCGAGAGGCATCTTGAGGGGAGAGCTGTAACTCAGTGAGATGAATTAGCAGAACACAATGCAGTTTCTCAAAAAGCTTCTTTCCAGTTTTTAACTGAAGAGATTTCCTTTTCCACCCTAGCCCTCTATGGGTTTCCAAATATCATTTTGAAGTTTCCACAAGAGCAGTCTTAGCGAAAGGCTTCTTGAGGGGAAAGCTGTAACTCTGTGAGATGAATTAACACAACACAAAGCAGTTTCTCAAAAGGCTTCTTTTCAGTTTTTATCTTAGGATATTTCCTTTTTCACCACAGCTCTCTATGGGCTTCCAAATATCACTTTTTAAATTCCACAAGAACTCTCTTAGCGAAAGGCTTCTTGAGGGGAGAGCTGTATCTCTGTGAGGTGAATTAACAGAACGCAAAGCAGTTTCTCAGAACGCTTCTTTCCAGTTTTAAACTGAAGATATTTCCTTTTTCACCATAGCCCTACATGGGCTTCCAAATATCACTTTGCAAATTCCACAAGAACAGTCTTAGTGAAAGGTTTCTCCAGGGGAAAGCTGTAACTCTTTGAGATGAATTAACAGAACACAAAACAATTTCTCAGAGATCTTCTTTCCGGTTTTTAACTGAAGACATTACCTTTTTCACCATAGCCCTCTATAGGCTTCCAAATATCACCTTGAAAATTCCACAAGAACTGCATTAGCGAAAGGCTTCTTGAGGGGTATGCTGTAGCTCTGTGAGATGAATTAACAGAACACAATGCAGTTTCTCATAAGGCTTCTTTCAAGTTTTTTACTGAAGATATTTCCTTTTTCACTGTAGTCCTCTATGGGCTTCCGAATATCACTTTGCAAATTCAACAAGAACAGTCTTAGAGAAAGATTTCTTGAGGGGAAAGCTGTAAATCTGTGAGATGAATTAACAGAACACAAAGACGTTACTCAGAAAGCTTCTTTCCAGTTTTTAATGAAGAGACTTCCTTTTTTACCATAGCCCTCTATGGGCTTCCAAATATCACTTTGCGAATTCCACAGGAACAGTCTTAGAAAAAGGCTTTTTGAGGGGAAAGATGTAACTCAGTGAGATAAATTCACAGAACATGAAACAGTTTCTCAGAGACCTTCTTTCCAGTTTTTAAGGGAGGAGATTTCCTTTTTCACCGTAGCCCTCTAGGCGCTTCCAAGTATCACTTTGCAAATTCCACAAGAAGAGTCTTAGCGAAAGGCTTCTTGAGGGGAAAGCTGTAACTCTGTGAGATGAATTAACAGGAAACAAAGCAGTTTCTCAGAAAGCTTCTTCCCACTTTTTAACTGAATATATTTCCTTTTTCACCATAGCCCTCTATGGGCTTCCAAATATCACTTCGCAAATTCCACAAGAACAACCTTAGCGAAAGGCTTCTTGAGGGGAAAGCTGTAACTCTGTGAGATGAATTAACAGAACACAAAGCAGTTTCTCAGAAAGCTTCTTTCCAGTTTTTTACGGAAGAGATTTCCTTTTTCACCATAGCCCTCTGAGGGCTTAAAAATATCTCTATTTGCATATTCCTCAAGAACAGTCTTAGCGAAAGTCTTATTGAGGGGAAAGCTGTAATCTGTGAGATGAATTAACAGAACACAAAGTAGTTTCTCAGAAAGATTCTTTCCAGTTTCTAAATGTAGATATTTCCTTTCTCACCATAGACCTCTATGGGCTTCCAAATCTCACTTTGTAAATTCCACAAGAAGAGTCTTAGTGAAAGGCTTCTTGAGGGGAAAACTGTAACTCTGTGAGTTGAATTAACAGAACAGAAAGTGGTTTCCCCAAAAGCTTCCTTTCAGTTTTTATCTTAGGATACTTCCGTTTTCACCACAGCGCACTATGGGCTTGAAAATATCACTTTTTAAATTCTACAAGAACACTCTTAGCGAAACGCCTCTTGAGGGGAAAGCTGTAACTCTGTGAGATGAATTAACAGAACACAAAGCAGTTTCTCAGAAAGCCTGTTTCCAGTTTTTAACGGAAGTTATTTCCTTTTTAACCATAGCCTTCTAAGTGCTTCCAATTTTCACTTTGCAAATTCCACAAAAACATCCTTAGCAAAAAGCTTCTTTAGGGTAAAGCTGTAACTCTGCGAAGTAAATTAACAGAGCACAAAACAGTTTCTCAGAAAGCTTCTTTTCAATTTTTATCTTAGGATGTTTCCTTTTTCACCATAGACGTCTACGGGCTTCAAATATCACTTTGCAAATTCCACAAGAACAGTCTTAGCGAAAGGCTTCTGGAGTGAAAAGCTGTAACTCTGTGAGATGAATTAACCAAAACAAAGCAGTTTTTCAGAAAGATTCTTTCCAGTTTTTAACGGAAGATATTTCCTTTATAACCGTAGCCCTTTTTGGGCTTCCAAATATCAATTTACATATTACACAAGAACAGTCTTAGCGAAAGGCTTCCTGAGGGGAAAGCTGTAACTCTGTGAGATTAATTAACAGAACACAAAGCAGTTTCTCAGAAAGCTTCTATTCAGTTTTTAACGAAAAATATTTCCTTTTTCACAATAGCGCTCTATGGGCTTCCAAATATCACTTTGAATATTCCACAAGAACTGTCTTACAAAGACTTTTTGAGGAGAAAGCTGTAAGTTTCTGAGATGAAATAACAGCACACAAAGCAGTTACTCAGAAAGCTTCTTTCCAGTTTTTAACTGAAGATAATTCCTTTTTCACCATAGCCCTCTAAGAGCTTCCTAATATCACTTTGCAAATTCGACAAGAACAGTCTTAGCGAAAGGCTTCTGGAGGTGAATGCTGTAACTCTGTGAGATGAATTAACAGAACACGAAGCAGTTTCTCAGGAAGTCACTTTCAGGTATTTAACGGAAGATATTTCCTTTTTCACCGTAGCCCTCTATGGGCTTCCAAATATCACTTTGCAAATTCCACAAGAGAGTTTTAGCGAAAGGCTTCTTGAGAGGAAATCTGTAACTCTGTGAGATGAATTAATAGAACTCAAAGCAGTTTCTCAGAAAGCTTCTTTCCATTTTTAACTGAAGATATTTACTTTTTCACCGAAACCCTCTATGGGCTTCCAAATATCACTTTGCAAATTCCACAAGAACAGTCTTAGCGAAAGACTTCTTGAGGGGAAAGCTGTAACTCTGTGAGATGAATTAACAGAACACAAAGCAGTTTCACAGAAAGCTTCTTTCCAGTTTTTAACAGAAGATATTTCCTTTTTCACTATAGCCCTCTATTGGCTTGCAAATATCACTTTTCAAATTCCACAAGAACAGTCTTAGCGAAAGGCTTCTTGAGGGGAAAGCTGTAACTCTGTGAGATGAATTAACAGAACACAAAGCAGTTTCTCTGAAAGCTTCTTTGAGTTTTTAACGGAAGATATTTCCTTTTTCACCATAGCCCTCTATGGGCTTCCAAATATCACTTTTCAAATTCCACAAGAACTGTATTAGCAAAAGGCTTCTTGAGTCGAAAGCTGTAGCTCTGTGGGAAGAATTAACGGAACACAAAGCAGAGTCTCAGAAAGCTTCTTTTCAGTTTTTTACGGAAGATATTTCCTTTTTCACCATAGCCCTCTAAGGACTTGGAAATATCACTTTGCAAATTCCACAAGAACAGGCTTACAAAAAGACTTCTTGAGAGTAAAGCTCTAAGTCTGTGAAATGCATTAACAGAACACAAAGCAGTTTCCCAGAAAGCTTCTTTCAGTTTTTATCTGAAGATATTTACTTTTTCACCATAGACCTCTATGGGCTTTCAAATATCTCTATGCAAATTCCACAAGAACAATCGTAGCGAAAGGCTTCTTGAGGGGAAAGCTGTAACTCTGTGAGATGAATTAACAGAACACAAAGCAGTTTCTCAGAAAGCTTCTTTGCAGTTTTTAACGGAGAATATTTCCTTTTTCACCATAGCCCTCTAAGGGATATGAATTATCACTTTGCAAATTCCACAAGAACAGCCTTAGCAAAAGGCTTCTTGAGGGGAAAGCTGTAACTCGGTGAGATGTCTTAACAGAACACACAGCAGTATCTCAGAGAGCTTCTTTCCAGTTTTTAACTGAAGATATTTCCTTTTTCACCGTAGCCCAATATGGGTTTCCAAATATCACTTTGCAAATTTCACAAGAATAGTCTTAATGAAGGGCTTCTTGAGGGGATAGCTGTAACACTGTGAGATTAACTAACAGAACACAAAGCAGTTTCTCAGAAAGCTTCTTTACGGTTTTTAATAGAAGATATGGCGTTTTTCACCATTGCCCACTATAGGCTTCCAAATTTCACTTTGAAAATTCAAAAATAAATGTCTTAGTGACAGGTTTCTTGCGGGTAGAGCTGTAACTGTGTGAGATGAATTAGCAGAACACAAAGCAGTTTCACAGAAAACTTCTTTCCGGTTTTTAACTGAAGATATTTCATTTTTCACCATAGCCCTCTAAGGGCTTCTAAATATCACTTTGCAAATTCCACAAGAAGAGCCTTAGCGAAAGGCTTCTTGAGTAAAAAGCTGCAACTCTGTGTTATGAATTAACAGAATACTAAGCAGTTTCTCAGAAAGCTTCTTTTCAGTTTTTATCTTAGGCTATTCCTTTTTCACCATAGCCCTCTATGGGCTTCCAAATATCACTTTGCAAATTCCACAAGAACAGTCTTAGTGAAGGGCTTCTGGATGGGAAAACTGTAACTCTGTGAGACGACTTAACAGGACAAAAATCATTTTCTCAGAAATCTTCTTTCCAGTTTTTAACGGAAGATATTTCCTTTTTCACCATAGCCCTCTATGGGCTTCCAAATATCACTTTGCAAATTCCCCAAGAATAGTCTTAGTGAACGGCTTCTTGAGGGGAAAGCTGTAGCTCTGTGAGATGAATTAACAGAACACAAATCAGTTTCTCAGAATGCTTCTTTTCGGATTTAACAGAAGATATTGCTTTTTCACCGTACCACTCTATGTGCATGAAATTTCACTTTGCAAAATCCACAAGAACATTCTTAGCTAATGGCTTCTTGAGGGTAAAGCTGTTACTCTGTAAGATGAATTCACAGAACACTAAGCAGTTTCTGAGAAAGCTTCTTTTCAGTTTTTATCTTAGGATATTCCCTTTCTCAACGTAGCCCTCTATAGGCTTCCAAATATCACTTTGCAAATTTCACAAGAACAGTCTTAGCGAAAGGCTTCTTCAGGGGAAAGCTGTAACTCTGTGAGATGAATTAACAGGACACAAAGCAGTTTCTCAGAAAGCTTCTTTCCAGATTTTAACTGAAGATAATTCATTTTTCAGCATAGCCCTCTATGGGTTTACAAATATCACTTTGCAAATTCCACAAGAACAGACTTAGTGAAAGGATTCTTGAAGGAAAAGCTGTAACTCTGTGACTTGAATTATCAGAACACAAAGGTGTTTCTCAGAAAGTTTCTTGCCAGTTTATAACTGAAGATATTTCCTCTTTCACGAAAGCCCTCTATGGGCTTCCAAATATCATTTTGCAAATCCCACAAGAACCGTCTTAGCCAAAGACTTCTTTTGGGGAAAGCTGTAACTTGGTGAGATGTATTAACAGAACACACGGCAGTTTCTCAGAAAGCTTCTTTCCAGATTTTAACGGAACATATTTCCTTTTACACCACAGCCCTCTTTCCGCTTCCAAAGTTCACTTTTCAAATTTCACAAGAACAGTCTTAGTGAACGACTTCTTGAAAGGAAAGCTGTAACTCTGTGATATGAACTAACAGAACACAAAGAATTTTTCAGAAAGCTTCTTTCGGTTTTCATCTTAGGATATTTCCATTTTCACCATAGCCATCTATGGGCTTCCAAATATCACTTTGCAAATTCCACAAGAACAGTCTTAGCAAAAGTGTTCTTGGGGGAAAGCTGTAACTCTTTGAGATGAATTTACAGAACTCAAAGCAGTTTCTCAGAAAGCTTCTTTCAATTTTTTAACTGAAGATATTTCCTTTTTCACCATAGCCCTGCATGGGCTTCCAAATATCACTTTGCAAATTCCACAACAACAGCCTTAGCGTAAGGCTTCTTGAGGGAAAAGCTGTAATTCTGTGAGATGAATTAACAGAACACAAAACATTTTCTCAGAAAGCTTCTCTCCAGTTTTTGTCTTGGCACATTTCCTTTTTCACCACAGGCTTCTATGCTCTTCTAGATATCACTTTCCAAATTCCACAAGAACAGTCTTAGGGAAAGGCTTCTTGAGGGGAAAGCTGTAACTCTGTGAGATGAAATAACAGAACACAAAGCAGTTTCTCAGAAAGCTTCTTTCCAGTTTTTAACGGAATGTATTTCCTTTTTCACAACAGCCCTCTATGTTCTTCGAAATATCACTTTGCAAATTCCACAAGAACAGTCTTAGCGAAAGGCTTCTTGAGGGGAAAACTGTAACTCTGTGAGATGAATTAACGGAACACAACTCAGTTTCTCAGAAAGCTTCTTTCCTGTTTTATCGGAAAATATTTCGTTTTTCACCATAGCCCTCTGAGGGCTTCCAAATAACACTTTGCAAATTCCACAAGAACAGTCTTAGCGAAAGGCTTCTTGAGGGGAAAGTTATAACTCTGTGAGATGAATAAACAGAACACAAAGCAGTTTCTCAGAAAGCTTCTTTGCAGTTTTTAACGGAAGATATTTCCTTTTTCACCGTAGCCCTCTATGGGCTACCAAATATCATTTTGCAAATTCCACAAGAACAGTCTTAGCGAAAGGCTTCTGGAGTGAAAAGCTGTAACTCTGTGATATGAATAAACAGAACACTTAGCAGTTTCTCAGAAAGATTCTTTCCAGTTTTTGTATTAGGATATTTCCTTTTTCATCATAGCCCTCTAAGTGCTTCCAAATAAGACTTTGAAAATTCCACAAGAACAGTCTTAGCGAAAGGATTCTTGAGGGGAAAGCTGTAACTCTGTGAGATGAATTAACAGAACACAATGCAGTTTCTCAGAAAGCTTCTTTCCAGTTTTTAACGGAAGATATTTCCTTTTTCACCAAAGCCCTCTATGGGCTTCCTAATATCACATTTCAAATTCCACAAGAACCGTCTTAGCGAAAGGCTTCTTGAGGGGAATGCTATAACTCTGTGAGATGAATTAACAGGACAAAAGCAGTTTCTCAGAAAGCTTCTTTCAATTTTTTAACTGAAGATATTTCCTTTTTCACCATAGCCCTGCATGGGCTTCCAAATATCACTTTGCAAATTCCACAACAACAGCCTTAGCGTAAGGCTTCTTGAGGGAAAAGCTGTAATTCTGTGAGATGAATTAACAGAACACAAAACATTTTCTCAGAAAGCTTCTCTCCAGTTTTTGTCTTGGCACATTTCCTTTTTCACCACAGGCTTCTATGCTCTTCTAGATATCACTTTCCAAATTCCACAAGAACAGTCTTAGGGAAAGGCTTCTTGAGGGGAAAGCTGTAACTCTGTGAGATGAAATAACAGAACACAAAGCAGTTTCTCAGAAAGCTTCTTTCCAGTTTTTAACGGAATGTATTTCCTTTTTCACAACAGCCCTCTATGTTCTTCGAAATATCACTTTGCAAATTCCACAAGAACAGTCTTAGCGAAAGGCTTCTTGAGGGGAAAACTGTAACTCTGTGAGATGAATTAACGGAACACAACTCAGTTTCTCAGAAAGCTTCTTTCCTGTTTTATCGGAAAATATTTCGTTTTTCACCATAGCCCTCTGAGGGCTTCCAAATAACACTTTGCAAATTCCACAAGAACAGTCTTAGCGAAAGGCTTCTTGAGGGGAAAGTTATAACTCTGTGAGATGAATAAACAGAACACAAAGCAGTTTCTCAGAAAGCTTCTTTGCAGTTTTTAACGGAAGATATTTCCTTTTTCACCGTAGCCCTCTATGGGCTACCAAATATCATTTTGCAAATTCCACAAGAACAGTCTTAGCGAAAGGCTTCTGGAGTGAAAAGCTGTAACTCTGTGATATGAATAAACAGAACACTTAGCAGTTTCTCAGAAAGATTCTTTCCAGTTTTTGTATTAGGATATTTCCTTTTTCATCATAGCCCTCTAAGTGCTTCCAAATAAGACTTTGAAAATTCCACAAGAACAGTCTTAGCGAAAGGATTCTTGAGGGGAAAGCTGTAACTCTGTGAGATGAATTAACAGAACACAATGCAGTTTCTCAGAAAGCTTCTTTCCAGTTTTTAACGGAAGATATTTCCTTTTTCACCAAAGCCCTCTATGGGCTTCCTAATATCACATTTCAAATTCCACAAGAACCGTCTTAGCGAAAGGCTTCTTGAGGGGAATGCTATAACTCTGTGAGATGAATTAACAGGACAAAAGCAGTTTCTCAGAAAGCTTCTTTCCAGTTTTTAACTGAAGATATTTCCTTTTTCACCATAGACGTCTATGGGCTTCCAAAGATCACTTTGAAATTCCACAAGAACAGTCTTAACGAAACGCTTCTTTAGGGGAAATCTGTAACTCTGTGAGTTGAATTAACAGCACACAAAGCAGTTTCTCAGAAAGCTTTTTTCCAGTTTTTAACGGAAGATATTTCCTTTTTCACCATAGCCCTCTTTGGGCTTCCAAATATTACTTTGCAAATTCCCCAAGAACAGTCTTATCAAAAGGCTTCTTGAGGGGAAAGCTGTAACTCTGTGAGATGAATTAACAGAACACAAAGCAGTTTCTCAGAAAGCTTCTTTCCAGTTTTTAACGGATAATTCCTTTTTAACCGTAGCCCTCTATGGGCTTCTAATATCACGTTCTAAATTCCACAAGAACTGTCTTAGCCAAAGACTTCTTAAGGGGAAAGCTGTAATTCTGTGAGACGAATTAAAAGAACACAAAGCAGTTTCTCAGAAAGCTTATTTTTAGTTTTTATCTTAGGATATTTCCTTTTTCACGATAGACCTCTATGGGTTTCTAAATATCACTTTCGAAATTCCACAAGAACAGTTTTAGGGAAAGGCTTCTAGAGGGGAAAGCTGTCATTCTGTGAGATGAATTAACAGAACACAAAGCAGTTGCTCAGAAAGCTCCTTTCCAGTTTTTAACTGAAGGTATTTCCTTTTTCACCATTGCCCTCTAGGGGTTTCCAAATATCACTTTGCAAATTCCACAAGAACAGACTTAGTGAAAGGGTTCTTGAGGCGAAAGCTGTAACTCTGTGACATGAATTAACAGAACACAAAGCAGTTTCTCGGAAAGCTTCTTTCCACTTTTTAACAGAAGATATTTCCTTTTTCACTATAGCCCTCTAAGGGCTTCCAAATATCACTTGGCAAATTCCACAAGAACAGCCTTAGCGAAAGGCATCGTGAGGGGAAAGCTGTAACGCTGTGACATGAATTATCAGAACACACAGCAGATTCTCAGAAAGCTTCTTCGCAGTTTTTGTATTAGGATATTTCCTTTCTCACCATAGCCCTCTCTGGGCCTCTAAATATCACCTTCCAATTTCTAGAAGAACAGTCTTAGCGAAAGGCTTCTTGAGGGGAAAGCTGTAACCCTGTGAGATGAATTAACAGAACACAAAGTAGTTTCTCAGAGAGCTTCTTTCCAGTTTTTAACGGAAGATATTTCCTTTTCCACCATTGCCTTTTATAGGCTTCCAAATATCACTTGGCAAATTACACAAGAACAGACTTAGCGAAAGGCTTCTTGAGGGGAAAGCTGTTACTCTGTGAGATGAATTAACAGTACACAAAGCAGTTTCTCAGAAAGCTTCTTTCCAGTTTTTAACGGAGAATATTTCCTTTTTCACCATAGACCTCTATGGCCTTCTAAATATCACTTTTCAAATTCCACAAGAACAGTCTTAGGGAAAGGCTTCTTGACGGGAAAGCTGTAACTCTGTGGGATGAAATAATAGAACACAAGGCAGTTTCTCAGAAATCATCTTTCCAGTTTTTAACGGAAGGTATTTCCTTTTTCAGCAAAGCCCTCTATGGGCTTCCAAATATCTCTTTTCCAATTCCACAAGAACAGTCTTAGCGAAAGGCTTCTTGAGAGGAAAGCTGTAACTCTGTGAGATGAATTAACAGAACACAAAGCAGTTTCTCAGAAAGCTTCTTTTCAGTTTTTAAAGGAGGATATATCCTTTTTTTACCATATCCCTCTATGGTCTTCCAAATATCACTGTGCAAATTCCACACAAACAGATTTAGCGAAAGGCTTCTTGAATGGAAACTTTCCATTCAAATATCCATTCAATATTCAAATATTCAAATATTTCCATTCAAATATCATTTTTCATATTCCAAAAGAACAATCTTAGTGATCAGCTTCATGATAGGAAAGCTGTAACTCTGTGAGATGAATTAACAGAACACAAAGCAGTTTCTCAGAAAGCTTCTTTCCAGTTTTTAACGGAGGATATTTCCTTTTTAATCATAGCCCTATATGGGCTTCTAATATCACGTTCTAAATTCCACAAGAACACTCTTAGCCAAAGACTTCTTGAGGGGAAAGCTGTAACATTGTGAGACGAATTAACAGAACACATAGCAGTTTCTCAGAAAGCTTATTTTTAGTTTTTATCTTAGGATATTTCCTTTTTCACCATACACCTCTATGGGCTTCTAAATATCACTTTCGAAATTCCAAAAGAACAGTTTTAGGGAAAGTCTTCTAGAGGGGAAATCTGTCACTCTGTGAGATGAATTAACAGAACACAAAGTAGTTGCTCAGAAAGCTCCTTTTCAGTTTTTAACTGAAGTTATTTCCTTTTTCACCATTGCCCTCTAGGGGTTTCCAAATATCACTTTGCAAATTCCACAAGAACAGACTTAGTGAAAGGCTTCTTGAGGCGAAAACTGTAACTCTGTGACATGAATTAACAGAACACAAAGCAGTTTCTCCGGAAAGATTCTTTCCACTTTTTAACAGAAGATATTTCCTTTTTCACTATAGCCCTCTATGGGCTTCCAAATATCAATTGGCAAATCCCACAAAACAGCCTTAGCGAAAGGCTTCGTGAGGGGAAAGCTGTAATGCTGTGACATGAATTATCAGAACACAAAGCAGTTTCTCAGAAAGCTTCTTCTCAGTTTTTGTATTAGGATATTTCCTTTTTCACCATAGCCCTCTCTGGGCCTCTAAATATCACCTTCCAATTTCCACAAGAACAGTCTTAGCGAAAGGCTTCTTGAGGGGAAAGCTGTAACTCTGTGAGATGAATTAACAGAACACAAAGTAGTTTCTCAGAGAGCTTCTTTCCAGTTTTTACCGGAAGATATTTCCTTTTCCACCATTGTCTTTTATTGGCTTCCAAATATCACTTGGCAAATTCCACAAGAACAGACTTAGCGAAAGGCTTCTTGAGGGGAAAGCTGTAACTCTGTGGGATGAAATAACAGAACACAAAGCCGTTGCTCAGAAATCATCTTTCCAGTTTTTAACGGAAGATATTTCCTTTTTCAGCAAAACCCTATATGGGATTCCAAATATCTCTTTTCAAATTCCACAAGAACAGTCTTAGAGAAAGGCTTCTTGAAGGGAAAGCAGTAACTCTGTGCGATGAATTAACAGAACACAAAGTATTTTTGCAGAAAACTTCTTTCCAGTTTTTAACAGAAGATATATCCTTTTTTACCAAAGCCGTCTTTGGGCTTCCAAATATCACTTTGCAAATTCCACAAGAACAGCTTTAGCGAAAGGCTTCTTGAGGAGAAAGCTGTAACTCTGTGAAATGAATTATCAGAACACAAAGCAGTTTCTCAGAAAGATTCTTTTCAGTTTTTATCTTAGGATATTTCCTTTTTCACCGCAGCCCTCTATGAACTTCCAAATATCACTTTGCAAATTCTACAAGAACTGTCTTAGCGAACGGCTTCTTGAGGGGAAAGCTGTAACTCTGTGAGATGAATTAACAGAACGCAAAGCAGTTTCTCAGGAAGCTTCTTTCCAGTTTTTAAAGGAAGATATTTCCTTTTTCACCCTAGGCATCTATGGTCTTCCAACTATCACTTTGCAAATTCCACAAGAACAATCTTAGCGAAAGGCTTCTTGAGGGGAAAACTGTAACTCTGTGAGATGAATTAAGAGAACAAAAGCAGTTTCTCAGAAGCCTTCTTTCCAGTTTTTATCTGAAGATATTTTCTTTTTCACCATAGCCCTCAAAGGGCTTCCAAAGATCACTTTGCAAATTCCACAATAACAGTCTTAGCGACAGGCTTCCTGAGGGGAAAGCTGTAACTCTGTGAGATGAATTAACAGAACACAAAGTAGTTTCTCAGAGAGCTTCTTTCCAGTTTTTAACTGAAGATATTTCCTTTTTCACCATAGCCTTCTATAGGCTTCCAAATATCACTTTGCAAATTCCACAAGAACAGTCTTAGCGAAAGGCTTCTTGAGGGGAATTATGTAACTCTGTGAAATGAATTAACAGAACACAAAGCAGTTTCTCAGAAAGCTTCTTTCCAGTTTTTATTTGAAGATATTTTCTTTTTCACCATAGCCCTCAAAGGGCTTCCAAAGATCACTTTGCAAATTCCACAAGAACAGTCTTAGCGACAGGCTTCCTGAGGGGAAAGCTGTAACTCTGTGAGATGAATTAACAGAACACAAAGTAGTTTCTCAGAGAGCTTCTTTCCAGTTTTTAAGTGAAGATATTTCCTTTTTCACCATAGCCTTCTATAGGCTTCCAAATATCACTTTGCAAATTCCACAAGAACAGTCTTAGCGAAAGGCTTCTTGAGGGGAATGATGTAACTCTGTGAAATGAATTAACAGAACACAAAGCAGTTTCTCAGAAAGTTTCTTTCCAGTTTTTAACCGAAGATATTTCCTTTTTCACCAAAGCCCTCTATGGGCTTCCACGTATCACTTTGCAAATTCTACAAGAACAGTCTGAGCGAAATGCTTCTTGAGGGGAAAGCTGTAACTCTGTGAGGTGAAATAACGGAACACAAAGCAGTTTCTCAGAAAGCTTCTATCCAGTTTTTAACGAAGGATATTTCCTTTTTTACCATAGCCCTCTATGGGCTTCTAATATCACGTTCTAAATTGAACAAGCACAGTCTTAGCGAAAGGCTTCTTGAGCGTAAAGCTGTAACTCTGTGAGTCAGATTAAGAGAAAACAAAGCAGTTTCTCAGAAAGCTTATTTTTAGTTTTCATCTTAGGTTATTTCCTTTTTCACCGTAGACCTCTATGGGCTTCTAAATATCACTTTCGAAATTCCACAAGAACAGTTTTAGGGAAAGGCTTCTAGAGGGGAAAGCTGTAACTCTGTGAGATGAATTAACAGAACACAAAGCAGTTGCTCAGAAAGCTCCTTTCCAGTTTCTAACTGAAGATATTTTCTTTTTCACCATTGCCCTCTAGGGGCTTCCAAATATCACTTTGCAAATTCCACAAGAACAGACTTAGTGAAAGGCTTCTTGAGGGGAAAGCTATAACTCTGTGACATGAATTAACATAACACAAAGCAGTTTCTCGGAACGCTTCCTTCCACTTTTTAACAGAAGATATTTCCTTTTTCACTATAGCCCTCTATGGGTTTCCAAATATCTCTTGGCAAATTCCACAAGAACAGACTTAGCGAAAGGCTTCTTGAGGGGAAAGCTGTAACGCTCTGACATGAATTATCAGAACACAAAGCATTTTCTCAGAAAGCTTCTTTTCAGTTTTTGTAGTAGGATATTTCCTTTTTCACCAAAGCCGTCTCTGCCCCTCTAAATATCACCGTCCAATTTCCACAAGAACAGTCTTAGCGAAAGGCTTCTTGAGGGGAAAGCTGTAACTCAGTGAGATGAATTAACAGAACACAAAGTAGTTTCTCAGAGAGCTTCTTTGCAGTTTTTAACTGAAGATATTTCCTTTTCCACCATTGCCTTCTATAGGCTTCCAAATATCACTTGGCAAATTCCACAAGAACAGACTTAGCGAAAGGTTTCTTGAGGGGAAAACTGTAACCCTGTGAGATGAATTAACTGAACACAAAGCAGTTTCTCGGAAAGCTTCCTCCACTTTTTAACCGAAGAATTTCCTTTTTCACCGTAGCCCTCCATGTGCTTCCAAATATCATTTGGCAAATTCACCAAGAACAGCCTTAGCGAAAGGCTTCTTGAGGAGAAAGCTGTAACACTGTGAAATGAATTACCAGAACACAAAGCAGTTTCTCAGAAAGATTCCTTTCAGTTTTTTCTTAGGATATTTCCATTTTCACCACAGCCCTATATGAACTTCCAAATATCACTTTGCAAATTCTACAAGAACTGTCTTTGCGAAAGGCTTCTTGAGGCGAAAGCTGTAACTCTGTGTGTTGAATTAACAGAACACAAAGCAGTTTCTCAGAAAGACTCTTTCCAGTTGTTAACAGAAGATATTTCCTTTTTTACCATAGCCCTCTTTGGGCTTCGAAATATTACTTTGCAAATTCCACAACAACAGTCTTAGCGAAAGGCTTCTTGAGGGGAAAGCTGTAACTCTGTGAGATGAATTAACAGAACACAAAGCAGTTTCTCAGAAAACTTCTTTCCAGTTTTTAACGGAGGATATTTCCTTTTTTACCATAGCCTTCTATGGGCTTCTAATATCGCGTTCTAAATTCCTCAAGAACAGTCTTAGCGAAAGGCTTTTTGAGGGGAAAGCTGTAACTCTGTGAGACGAATTAACAGAACACAAAGCAGTTTCTCAGAAAGCTTATTTTTAGTTTTTATCTTAGGCTATTTCCTTTTTCACCATAGACCTCTATGGGCTTCTAAATATCACTTTCGAAATTCCACAAGAACAGTTTTAGGGAAAGGCTTCTAGAGGGGTAAGCTGTAATTCTGTGAGATGAATTAACAGAACGCAAAGCACTTTCTCGGAAAGCTTCTTTCCACTTTTTAACAGAAGATATTTCCTTTTTCTCTATAGCCCCCTACGGGCTTCCAAATACCACTGGGCAAATTCCACAAGAACAGCCTTAGCGGAAGGCTTCTTGAGATGAAAGCTGTAACGCTGCGACATGAATTATCAGAACACAAAGCAATTTCTCAGAAAGCTTCTTTTCAGTTTTTGTATTAGGATATTCCCTTTTTCACCATAGCCCTCTCTGGGCCACTAAATATCACCTTCCAATTTCCACAAGAACAGTCTTAGCGAAACGCTTCTTGAGGGAAATGCTGTAACTCTGTGAGATGAATTAACATAACACAAAGCAGTTTCTCAGAAAGCTTCTTTTCGGTTTTTATCTTAGGATATTTCCATTTTCACCGTAACCCTCTCTGGGCATCCAAATATCACTTTGCAAATACCACAAGAGCAGCCTTAGTGAACTGGTTCTTGAGGGGAAAGCTGTAACTCTGTGAGATGAATTAACAGAACACAAAGCAGTTTCTCAGAAAGCTTCTTTCTAGTTTTTAAAGGAAGATATTTCCTTTTCCACCATATCTCTCTATGGGTTTCCAAATATCAGTTTGAAAATTTCACAAGAATAGTCCTAGTGAACGGCTTCTTGAGGGGAAAGCTGTACCTTTGTGAGATGAATTAAGAGAACAAAAAGCAATTTCTCAGAAAGCTTCTATCCAATTTTTAACTGAAGATATTTCCTTTTTAACCATAGCCTTGCATGGTCTTCCAAATATCACTTTACATATTCCACAAGAACAGTCTTAGCGAAATGTTTCTTGAGGGGAAAGCTGTAACTCTGTGAGATGAATTAACAGAACACAAAGCACTTGCTCAGAAGGTTTCTTTCAAGTTTTTAACTGAAGATATTTCCTTTATCGCCATAGCCCTCTATGGGTTCTCAAATATCACTTTGAAATTGCACAAGAAGAGTCTTAGTGAACGGCTTCTTGAGGGGAAAGCTGTAACTCTGTGAGATGAACTGACAGAACACAAAGCAGTTTCTCAGAAGTCTTCTTTTCATTTTTTAACGGAAGATATTTACTTTTTCACTATAGCTCTCTAAGGGCTTCCAAATATCACTTTGTAAATTCCACAAGAACAGTCTTAGCGAAAGGCTTCTTGAGGGGAAAGCTGTAACTCTGTGATATGCATTAAGAGGACAAAAAGAAGTTTCTCAGAAAGCTTCTTTCCAGTTTTTAACTGAAGATATTTCCTTTTTCGTATAGCCCTCTAAGAGCTTCCAAATATCACTTTGCTAATTACCCAAGAACAGTCTTTGCAGAGGACTTCTTGAGTTATAACCTGTAACATTGTGAGATGAATTAACAGAACACAAAGCAGTTTCTAAGAAAGATTCTATCCATTATTTAATTGAAGATATTTCCTTTTTCACCTTAGCCCTCTAAGGGCTTCCAAATATCACTTTGCAAATTCCACAAGAACACTCTTAGCGAAATGCTTCTTGAAAGAAAAGCTGTAACTCTGTGAGATGAATTAACAGAACACAAAACAGTTTCTCAGAAAGCTTCTTTTCAGTTTTTATCTTATTATATTTCCTTTTTCACCATAGCCCTCTATGGGCTTCCAGATATCTCTTTGCAAATTCTACAACAACAGTCTTAGCGAAAGGATTATGGAGGGGAAAGCTGTAAATCTGTGACATGAATTAACAAAACACAAAGCAGTTTTTCAGAAATCTTTCTTCCAGTTTTTAACGGAAGATATTTCCTTTTTCACCATTGCCCTCTAGGGGCTTCCAAATATCACTTTGCAAATTCCACAAGAAGAGCCTTACAGAAAGGCTTCTTGAGAGGAAAGCTGTAACTCGGTGAGATGTATTAACAGAACACACGGCAGTTTCTCAGAAAGTTTCTTTCCAATTATTAAAGGAAGATATTTTCTTTTTCACCATAGCCTTCTATGGGTTTAAAAATATGACTTTGAAAACTTCACAAGAATAGTCCAAGTGAATGGCTTCTTGAGGGGAAAGCTGTAACTCTGTGAGATGAATTAACAGAACACAAAGTAGTTTCTCAGAAAGCTTCTTTCAAGTTTCTAACTGAAGATATTTCCTTTTTCACCATAGCCTTCTACTGGCTTCCAAATATCACTTAGCAAACTAAACAGTAACAGTATTAGAGAAAGGATTCTGGAGAGGAAAGCTGTAACTCTGTGAGATGAATTAACAGAACACAAAGCAGTTTCTCAGAAGCCTTCCTTCCAGTTTTTAAGGGAAGCTATTTCCTTTTTCACCTTAGCGCTCTATGGGCTACCAAATGTGACTTTGCATATTCCACAAGAACAGTCATAGCGAAAGTCTTACTGAGGAGAAAGCTGTAACTCTGTGAGATGAACTTACCGAACACAAAGTAGTTTCTCGGAATGCTTATTTTCAGTTTTTATCCTAGGATATTTCCTTTTTCACAGTATCCCTCTATGGGCTTCCAAATATCACTTTGCAAATTCCACAAGAACAGTCTTAGCGAAACGTTTCTTGAGGGGAAAGCTGTAACTCTGTGAGATGAATTAACAGAGCACAACGCAATTTCTCAGAAAGCTTCTTTCCAGTTTTTAACTGAAGATATTTCCTTTTTCTGCATAGCCCTCTATTGGCTTCCAAATATCACTTTGGAAATTTCACAATAACCGTCTTAGAGAACGGCTTCCTTAGGGGAAGGTTGTAACTGCTTGAGATGAACTAACAGATCACAAAGTGCTTTCTCAGATAGCTTCTTTTCGGTTTTTATCTTAGGTTATCCATTTTCACCATAGCCGTCTATGGGCTTCTAAATATCACTTTGCAAATTCCACAAGAACAGTCTTAGCGGAAGGCTTCTTGAGGAGAAACTGTAACTCTTAGAGATGAATTAACAGAACACAAAGCAGTTTCTTAGAAAGCTTCTTTCAAGTTTTTAACTGAAGATATTTCGTTTTTCACCATAGCCTTCTACGGACTTACAAATATCACTTTGCAAATTCCACAAGAACAGTTTAAGCCAAAGGCTTCTTGAGGGGAAAGCTGTAACCCTTTGAGATGAATTAACAGA
Organism: Chlorocebus sabaeus; assembly: GCF_047675955.1. Lineage (NCBI taxonomy): Eukaryota > Metazoa > Chordata > Mammalia > Primates > Cercopithecidae > Chlorocebus > Chlorocebus sabaeus. The sequence goes on along the minus strand of NW_027327784.1, from coordinate 160,675 downwards.
ACACAAAGTAGTTTCTCAGAAAGCTTCTTTTCAGTTTTTATCTTAGGATATTTCCTTTTTCACCATAGTCCTCTATGGGCTTTTAAATATCACTTTGCAAATTCCACAAGAACAGTCTTAGTGAACGGCTTCTTGAGGAGAAAGCTGTAACTCTGTGAGATGAATTAACAGAACAAAAAGCAGTTTCTCAGAAAGCTTCTTTCCAGTTTTTAACGAAAGATTTTAATTGTTCAACATAGCTCTCTATGGGCTTCCAAATATCACTTTGCAATTTGCACAAGAACAGTCTTAGCGAAAGGCATCTTGAGGGAAAAGCTGTAACTCTGTGAGATGAATTAACAGAACACAAAGCAGTTTCTCAGAAAGCTTCTTTTCTGTTTTTTTCTTAGTATATTTCCTTTTTCACCATAGCCTTCTAAGGGCTTCCAAATATCACTTTGCAAATTCCACAAGAAAAATCTTAGCGAAAGGCTTCTGTAAGGGACAGCTGTAACTCTGTTAGATGAATTAACAGAACACAAAGCTGATTCTCAGAAATCTTCTTTCCAGTTTTTAACGGTAAATATTTCCATTTTCACCATCACCCTCTAGGGTCTTCCAAATATCACTTTGCAAATTCCACAAGAACAGTCTTAGCGATAGGCTTCTTTCAGGGAAAGCTGTAACTCTGTGAGATGAATTAAAAGAACACAAAGCAGTTTCTCAGAAAGCTTCTTTCCAGTTTTTAACGGAAGATATTTCCGTTTTCCCCATATCTCTCTGGGATTCCAAATATCACTTTGCAAATTCCACAAGAACAGTCTTAGCGAAAGGCTTCTGGAGGGGAAATCTGTAACTCTGTGAGATGAATTAACAGAACACAAAGCAGTTTCTCAGAAATCTTCTTTCCAGTTTTTAACGGAAGATATTTCCTTTTTCACCATAGCCCCCTATAGGCTTCCAAATATCACTTTGAAAATTCCACAAGAACAGTCTTAGCGAAAGACTTCTTGAGGGGAAAGCTGTATCTCTGTGAGATGAATTAACAGAACACAAATCAGTTTCTTAGAAGTCTTCTTTCCAGTTTTTAACGGATGATATTTCCTTTTTCACCGTAGACTTCAAAGGGCTTCCAAATACCAATTTGCAAATTCCACAAGAACAGTCTTTGAGAAAACCTTCTTGTGGGAAAATCTGTAAGCTGTGAGATGAATTAAAGGAACACACATCAGTTTCTCAGAAACCTTCTTTCCAGTTTTCCACTGAAGATATTTCCCTTTTCACCACAGCGCTCTATGAGCTTCCAAATATCACTTTGCAAATTCCAAAAGAAAAGTCTTAACGAAAGGCTTCTTGAGGGGAAAGCTGTAAGTCTGTGAGTTGAATTAACAGTACACAAATTAGTTTCTCAGAAATCTTCTTTCAAGTAGTTAACGGAATATATTTCCTTTTTCACCGTAGCCCTCTATGGGCTTCCAAATATCACTTTGCAAATTCCACAAGAGCAGTCCTAGCGAAAAATTCTTGTGGGGATAGCTGTAACTCGGTGTGATGTATTAACAGAACACATGGCAGTTTCTCAGAATGCTTCTTTCCAATTATAAACGGAAGATATTTCCTTTTCAATATAGCCCTCTATGGTCTTCCAAATATCTCTTTGCAAATTACACAAGAACAGCCTTCGTGAACGGCTTCTTGAGGGGAAATCTGTAACTCTGTGAGATGAACTAACAGAACACAAAACAGATTCTCAGAAAGCTTCTTTTTGGTTTTTATCTTAGGATATTTCCGATTTCACAATAACCCACTATGGGCTTCCAAATATCACTTTGCAAATTCCACAAGAACAGTCTTAGCAAAAGGTTTCTTGAGGGGAAAGCTCTAACTCTTTGAGATGAATTAACAGAACACAAAGACGTTTCTCAGAAAGCTTCTTTTCAGTTTTTATCTTAGGATATTTCCTTTTTCAGAATAGCTCCTATGTTCTTCCAAATATCACTTTGCAAATTCAACAAGAACAGTCTTAGCGAAAGGCTTCTTTAGGGCAAATCTGTAACTCTGTGAGATGAATTAACAGAACACAAAGCAGTTTATCAGAAAGCTTCTTTTCAGTTTTTATCTTACGACATTTCCTTTTTCGCCATAGCCCACTATGGGCTTCCAAATATCACTTTGTAAATTCCACAAGAACAGTCTGAGCGAAAGGCTTCTTGAGGGGAAAGCTGTAACTCTGTGAGATTAATTAACAGAACACAAAGATGTTTCTCAGAAAGCTTATTTCCAGTTTTTAACGGAAGATATTTCCTTTTTCTCCATAGCCCTGTAGGGGCTTCTAAATATCACTTTCCAAATTACACAAGAACAGTCTTATCGAAAGTCTTCTTGAGGGGAAAGCTGTAACTCTGTGGGATGAATTAACAGAACACAAAGCCATTTCTCAGAAAGCTTCTTTTCAGTTTTTATCTTAGGATATTTCCTTTTTCACCGTAGCCCTATATGGGCTTCCAACTATCTCTTTGCAAATTTCACAAAAACAATCTTAGTGAACGGCTTCTTGAGGGGAAAGCTGTAACTCTGTGAGATGAATTAAGAGAACACAGAGCAGGTTCTCAGAAAGTTTTAACTTTGTGAGATGAATTAACAGAACACAAAGGAGTTTTTCAGAAATCTTCTTTCCAGTTTTTCACGGAAGACATGTCCTTTTTCACCATAGCCCTCTATGGTCTACCAAATATAACTTTGTAAATTCCACAAGAACAGTCTTAGCGAAAGGCTTCTTGAGAAGAAAGCTGTAACTCTGTGAGATGAATTAACAGAACACAAAGCAGTTTCTCAGAAAATTTCTTTCCAGTTTTTAATGGAAGATATGTCCTTTTTCACCATAGCCCTCTATGGACTTCCAAATATCATTTTGCAAATTCCACAAGAACAGTCTTAGCAAACGGCTTCGGGAGGGGAATCCTGTAACTCTGTGAGATGAATGAACAGAACACAAAGCAGTTTCTCAGAAAGCGACTTTCCAGTTTTTAACTGAAGATATTTCCTTTTTCACCCTAGCCCTCTATGGGTTTCCAAATATCACTTAGAAAATCCCACAAGAACAGTCTTTGCGAAAGGCTTCTTGAGGGGAAAGCTGTAACTCGGTGAGATGTATTTACAGAACACACGGCAGTTTATCTGAAATCTTCTTTCCAGTTTTTAACTGAAAATAGTTCCCTTTTCACCATAGCCCTCTATGGGCTTCCAATTATCACTTTGCAAATCCCACAAAGACACTCTTAGTGAAAGGCTTCTTGAGTGAATATCTGTAACTCTGTGAGATGAATTAAGAGAACACAAAGCAGTTTCTCAGAAAGCTTCTTTCCAGTTTTTAACTGAAGATATTTCCTTTTTCACCATAGCCCTCTATGGGCTTCCAAATATCACTTTGCAAATACCACAATAACAGTCTTAGCGAAAGGCATCTTGATGGGAAAGCTGTAACTTTGTGAGATGTATTAACAGAACACACGGTAGTTTCACAGAATGCTTCTTTAGAGTTTTAACAGAAGACATTTCCTTTTTCACCTTAGACTTCTATGGGCTTCCCAATATCTCTTTGCAAATTCCACAAGAACAGTCTTAACGAAAGGCTTCTAGAGGGGAAAGCTGTTACTCTGGGAGATGAATTAAAAGAAAACAAAGCAGATTCTCAAAAAGCTTCTTTCCAGTTTTAAACTGAAGATATTTCCTTTTCACCGTAGCCCCCTAGGGGCTCCAAAATAACACTTTGCATATTCCAGAGGAACAGTCTTCGCGAAAGGCGACTTGAGGGGAAAGCTGTAACTCAGTGAGATGAATTAACAGATCACAAAGCAGTTTTTCAGAAATCTTCTTTCCAGTTTCTAACTGAAGGTATTTCCTTTTTCACCATAGCCCACTATGGGCTTCCAAATATCACTTTGCAAATTACACATGAACAGCCTTACAGAAAGGCTTCTTCAGGGGAAAGCTTTTACTCTGTAAGATAAATTAACAGAACTCAAAAAGTTTCTCAGAAAGCTTCTTTCCAGTTTTTAACAGAAGATATTTCTTCTTTCACCATAGCCCTCTATCGGCTTCCAAATATCACTTTGCAAATTCCACAAGAACAGTCTTAGCGAAAGGCTTCTTGAGGGGAAAGCTGTAACTCTGTGAGGTGAATTAACAGAACACAAAGCAGTTTCTCAGAAAGCTTCTTTTCAGTTTTTATCTTAGGATATTTCCGTTTTCACCATAGCCTTCTATGGTTTTCCAAATATCACTTTGAAAATTCCACAAGAACAGTCTTAGTGAAAGGCTTTTTGAGGGGAAATCTGCAACTTTGTGAGATGAATTCACAGAACACAAAGAGTTTCTTAGAAAGCTTATTTCCACTTTTTAACTGAAGATATTTCCTATTTCTCCATAGCCCTCTTCTGGCTTCCCAATGTCACCTTGAAAATAGCACAAGAACAGTCTTAGCGAAAGGCTTCTTGAGGGGAAAGCTGTATCTCTTTGAGATGAATTAACAGAACACAAAGCAGTTTCTCAGAAAGCTTCTTTCCAGATTTTAACTTAAGATATTTCCTTCTTCACTGTAGCCTTCTATCGGCTCCCAAATATCAATTTGCAAATAGCACAAGAACAGTCTTAGCGAAAGGCTTCCTGACAGGGAAGCTGTAACTATGTGAGATGAATTAACAGAACAAAAAGCAGTTTCTCAGAAAGCTTCTTTCCAGTTTTTAACTGAAGATATTTCCTTTTTCACCATAGCCCTCTAAGGGCTTCCAAATATCACTTTGAAAATTCCACAAGAGCAGTCTTATCGAAAGGCTTTTTGAGGGGAAAGCTGTAACTCTGTGACAAAAATTAAGAGAACACAACGCAGTTTCTCAGAAAGCTTCTTTCCGGTTTTTAAGTGAAGATATTTCCTTTTTCACCCTAACCCTCAATAGGCTTCCAAATATCACTTTGCAAATTCCACAAGAACAGTCGTAAAGTAAGGCTTCTTGACGGGAAAGCTGTAGCTCTGTGAGATGAATGAACAGAACACAACGCAGTTTTTCAGAAAGCCTCTTTCCAGTTTTTAACTGAAGATAATTCCTTTTTCACCGTAGACCTCTATGGGCTTCCAAATATCACTTTGAAAATTCCACAAGAACAGTCTTAGCGAAAGGCTTCTTGAGGGGAAAGCTGTAACTCTGTGAGATGAATTAACAGAACACAAAGCAGTTTCTCAGAATGCATGTTTCCAGTTTTTCACGGAAGATATTCCCTTTTTCACCATAGCCCTCTATGGGCATCCAAATATCCCTTTGAAAATTCCACAAGAACAGTCTTATCGAAAGGCATCTTGAAGGGAAAGATGTTACTCTGTGAGATGAATTAGCAGAACACAATGCAGTTTCTCAGAAAGCTTCTTTCCAGTTTTAAACGGAAGATATTTCTTTTTTCACCATAGCCCTCTATGGGCTTCAAATATCACTTTGCAAACTCCACAAGAACAGTCGTAGCCAAAGGCTTCTTGATCGGAAAGCTGTAATTCTGTGAGATGAATTAACAGAACACAAAGCAGTTTCTCAGAAAGCTTCTTTCCCGTTTTTACCGGAAGATATTTCCTTCTCACCATGGCCCTCTATGGGCTTCCAAATATCACTTTGCAAATTTCACAAGAACAGTCTTAGCGAAAGGCTTCTTGAGTGAATATCTGTAACTCTGTGAGATGAATTAACAGAATACAAAGCCGTTTCTTAGAAAGCTTCTTTCCAATTTTTAACTGAAGAGATTTCCTTATTCACCATAGCCCTCTATGGGCTTCCAAATATCGCTTTGCAAATTACACAAGTACGGTCTTAGCAAAAGGCTTCTTGAGGAGAAAGCTGTAACTCGGTGAGATGAATTAACAGAACACAAAGCCGTATCTTAGAAAGCTTCTTTCCAGTTTTTAACCGAAGAGATTTCCTTATTCAACATAGCCCTCTATGGGCTTTCAAATATCACTTTGCAAATTACACAGGAACGGTCGTAGCGAAAGGCTTCTTGAGGGGAACGCTGTAACTCTGCGAGGTGAATTAACAGATCACAAAGCAGTTTCTCAAAAGGCTTCTTTTTAGTTTTTATCTTAGGATATTTCCTTTTTCACCATAGCCCTCCATGGGCTTCAAAATATCACTTTGCAAATTCAACAAGAACAGTCTTAGCGAAAGGCTTCTTGAGGGAAAAGCTGTAGTCTGTGAGATGAATTAACAGAACACAAAGCTGTTTCTCAGAATGTTTCTTTCCAGTTTTTAAAGAAGAGACTTGCTTTTTCAACATAGACCTCTATGATCTTCCAAATATCACTTTGAAAATTCCACAAGAACAGTCTTAGCAAAAGGCTTCTTGAGGGGATAGTTGTAATTCTGTGAGATGATTTAACAGAACACAAAGCCGTTTCTCTGAAAGCTTCTTTCCAATTTTTAACAGAAGATATTTCCTTTCTCACCAAAGCCCTCTATGGGCTTCCAAATATCACTGTGCAAATTCCACAAGAACAGTCTTAGCGAAAGGCTTCTTGAGGGGAAAGCTGTAACTCTGTGAGATGAATTAACAGAACACAATGCAGTTTCTCAAAAAGCTTCTTTCCAGTTTTTAACTGAAGATATTTCCTTTTTCACCATTGCCCTCTAAGGGCTTCCAAATATCACTTTGCAAATTCCACAGGAACAGTCTTAGCGTATAGATTCTTGAGGGGGAAGATGTAATTCTGTGAGATGAATTAACAGAACAAAAAGGAGTTTCTCAAAAAGTTTCTATACAGTTTTTATCTTAGTATATTTCCTTTTTCACTACAGCTCTCTAAGGGCTTCCAAATATCACTGTTTATATTCCACAAGAGCACTCTTAGCAAAAGGCTTCCACAGGGGAAAGCTGTAAATATGTGAGATGAATTAACTGAACACAAAGCAGTTTCTCAGAAAGCTTCTTTCCAGTTTTTAACTGAAGATACTTTCTTTTTCACCATAGCCCTCTATGGGCTTTCAAATATCACTTTGCAAATTCCACCCCAACAGTCTTAACGAAAGTCTTCTTCAGGGGAAAGCTCTAACACTTTGAGATGAATTAATAGAACACAAAGCCGTTTCTCAGAAAGCTTCTGTCAATTTTTTAAGGGAAGAGATTTCCTTTTAAACCATAGCCCTCCAGGGGCTTCCAAATATCACCTTGCAAATTACACAAGAACAGTCTTAGCGAAAGGATTCTTGATGGGAAAGCTGTAACTATGTGAGATGAATTAACAGAACACAAAGCAGTTTCTCAGAAAGCTTCTTTCCAGTTTTTAACTGAAGATATTTCCTTTTTCATTATGGCCCTCTGAGGGCTTCAAAATATCACTTTGTAAATACCATAAAAAGAGTCTTAGCGAAAGGCTTCTTGAGGGGATAGCTGCAACTCTGTGAGATGAATTAACGGAACGCATAGCCGTTTCTGAGAAAGCTTCTTTCCATTTTTCAACAGAAGAGATTTCCTTTTTAACCATAGACCTCTATGGGCTTCCAAATATCACTTTGCAAATTCCACGAGAACAGTCTTAACGACAGGCTTCTTGAGGGGAAATCTATAACTCTGTGAGATGAATTAACATAACACAAAGCAGTTTCTCATAAAGTTTCCTTCCACTTTTTAACTGAAGATAATTACTTTTTCACCATAGGCCTCTATGGGCATCCAAATATCACTTTGCAAATTCCACAAGAACAGTCTTAGCGAATGTCTTCTTCAGGGGAAAGCTGTAATTCTGTGAGATGAATTAACAGAACACAAAGCAGTTTCTCAAAAAGCTTCTTTCCAGTTTTTAACTGATGATATTTCCTTTTTCACTGTAGCCCTCTTTGGGTTTCCAAATATCACCTTGCAAACTCCACAAGAATAGTCTTAGCGAAAAGGTTCTTGAGGAGAAAGCTGTAACTCTGTGAGATGAATTAACAGAACACAAAGCCATTTCTCAGAAACCTTCTTTCCAGTTTTTAATGAAGAGACTTCCTTTTTCACCATAAAATTATATGGGCTTCCAAATATCACTTTGAAAATTCCACAAGAACAGTCTTAGCAAAAGGCTCCTTGAGGGGAAAGCTGTAACACTTTGAGATGAATTAACAGAACACAAAGCCATTTCTCACAGAGCTACAATCTTAGCGAAAACCTTCTTGAGGTGAAAGCAGTGACTCTGTGAGATGAATTAACAGAACACAAAGCAATTTATCAGAAAGCTTCTTTCCAGTTTTTAATGGAAGATATTTCCTTTATCAACATAGCCCACTATGGGCTTCCAAATATCACTTTGCAAACTCCACAAGAACAGACTTAGCGAAAGGATTCTTGAAGGGAAAGCTGTAACTCTGTGAGATGAATTAACAGAACACAAAGCATTTTCTCAGAAAGCTTCTTTCCAGTTTTTAACGGGAGATATTTCCTTTTTCAACATAGCCTTCTATGGGCTTCCAAATATCACTTTGCCAATTCCACAAGAACAGTGTTAGCGAAAGGCTTCTTGAGGGGAAAGCCGTAACTCTGTGAGATGTATTAACAGATCACAAAGGAGTTTCTCTGAAAGCTGTAACTCTGCAAGATGAATTAACAGAAAACAGAGCAGTGTCTCATAATGCTTCTTTCCAGTTTTTAACGAAAGACATTTCCTTCTTCACCATAGCCCTCTATGAGCTTCCAAATATCATTTTTCAAAATCCACAAGAACAGTCTTAGAGACAGGCTTATTGAATGGAAAGCTGTAACTGTTTGAAACGAATTAACAGAACACAAAGAAGTTTCTCAGAAAGCCTCTTTCCAGTTTTTAACTGAAGATATTCCTTTTTCACCATAGCCCTGCATGGGCTTCCAAATATCTCTTTGCCAATTCCACAAGAACAGTCCTAGGAAAGGGCTTCTTGAGGGGAAAGCTGTAACTCTGTGAGATGAATTAACACAACACAAAGCAGATTCTCAGACAGCTTTTTTCCAGTTTTTATCTGAAGATATTTTCTTTTTCACCATTGTACTCTATGGGCTTCCAAATATCACTTTGCAAATTTCAGAAGAACAGCCTTAGCGAAAGACTTCTTGAAGGGAAAGCTGTAACTCTGTGAGATGAATTAACGGAACACAAAGCAGTTTCTCAGAATGCTTCTTTTCAGTTTTTACCTTAGATTATTTCCTTTTTCACCATAATGCTCTATGGGCTTCCAAATATGACTTTCCAAATTCCGCAAGAACAGCTTTAGTGAAAGGCTTCTTTAAGGGAAAGCTGTAACTCTGTGAGATGAAATTACAGAACATAAAGCAGTTTCTCAGAAAGCTTCTTTCCTGTTTTAACGGAAGATATTTCCTTTTTACCATACCCCTCTATGGGCTTGCAAATATCACTTTCCAAATTCCACAAGAACAGTCATAGCGAAAGGATTCTTGAAGGGAAAGCTGTAACTCTGTGAGATGAATTAACAGAACACATAGCAGTATCTCAGACAGCTTCTTTCCAGTTTTTAACTGAAGATATTCCCTTTTTCACCGTAACCCTCTATGGGCTTCCAAATATTACTTTGCAAATTCCACAAGAACAGCCTTAGCGAAAGGTTTCTTGAAGGGAAAGCTGTAACTCTGTGAGATTAATTAACAGAACACAAAGCAGTTTCTCAGAAATCTTCATTCCAGTTTTTACTTAAGGTATTTCCTTTTTCACCATAGCCCTCTATGGGCTTCCAAATATCCCCTTGCCAATTCCACAAGAACAGCCTTAGCGAAAGGCTTCTTGAAGGGAAAGATGTAACTCTGTGAGATGAATTCACAGAACACAAAGCAGTTTCTCAGACAGCTTCTTTGCAGTTTTTAACGTAAGATATTTCCTTGTTCACCATAGCTCTCCAGAGGCTTCCAAATATCACTTTGTAAATTCCTCAAGAATAGTCTTAGTGAAAGTGTTCTTCAGGGGAACAGAGTGACTCTGTGAGATGAATTAACAGAGCAGTTTCTCAGAAAGCTTCATTCTAGTTTTTAACTGAACATATTTCCTTTTTCACGATAGCTCTCTAGGGGCTTCCAAATATCACTTTGCAAATTCCGCAAGAACAGTCTTTGCGAAAGGCTTCTTGAGAGGAAAGCAGTAACTCTGTGAGATGAATTAACAGAACACAAAGCAGTTTCTCAAAAAGATTCTTTCCAGTTTTTTACGGAAGATATTTCCTTTTTTCACCATAGCCCTCTATGGGCTTCCAAATATCACTTTGCGAATTCCACAAGAACAGCCTTAGCGAAAGTCTTCTTGAAGGGAAAGCTGTAAATCTGTGAGATGAATTAACAGAACAGAAAGCAGTTTCTCAGAAAGCTTCTTTCCTGTTTTTAACGGAACATATTTCTTTTTTCACCACAGCCCTCTATGGGCTTCCAAATATCACTTTCTAAATTCCACAAGAAAAGCCTTAGCGAAAGGCTTCTTGAAGATAAAGCTGTAACTCTGTGAGATGAATTAACAGAACACAAAGCATTTTCTCAGAAATCTTCTTTAGAGTATTCAACGGAAGATATTTCCTTTTTCACCATAGCCCCACATGGGCTTCCAAATATCACTTTGAAAATTCCACAAGAACAGCCTTAGCGAAAGGCTTATTGAAGGGAAAGATGTACCTCTGTGAGATGAATTAACAGAACACAAAGAAGTTTCTCAGAACGCTTCTTTCCAGTTTTTTCGGAAGATATTTCCTTTTTCACCATAGCCATCTATGGGCTTCCAAATAACACTTTGCTTATTCCAAAAGAACCGTATTAGCAAAAGGCTTCTTGAGAGCAAAGCAGTAACTCTGTGAGATGAATTAACGGAACACAAAGCAGTTTCTCAGACAGCTTCTTATCAGTTTTTAATGGAAGTTATTGCCTTTTTCACCATAGCCCTCAATGGGCTTCAAAATATCACTTTGCAAATTCCAAAAGAACAGCCTAAGCGTAAGACTTCTTTAAGGGAAAGCTGAAACTCTGTGAGATGAATAAACAGAACACAAAGCAGTTTCTCAGAAAGTTTCTTTCCAGTTTTTAACGGAAGATATTTCCTTTTTCACCATAGCCTTCTATTGGCTTCCAAATATCACGTTGCCAATTCCAAAAGAACAGCCTTAGACAAAGGCTTCTTGAGGGGAAAGCTGTAACTCTGTGAGATGAATTAACAGAACACAAAGCGGTTTCTCAGAAAGCTTCTTTCCAGTTTTTAACCGAAGATATTTCCTTTTTCACCATAGCCCTCTATGGGCTTCAAAATATCACTTTGCCAATTCCCCAAGAACAGCCTTAGTGAAAGGCTAATAGAAGGGAAAGCTCTAACTCTGTGTCATGAATTAACAGAACACATAGCAGTTTCTCAGAATTCTTCTTTTCAGTTTTTACCTTAGGATATTTCCTTTTTCACTGTAGCCCTCTAAGGACTTCCAAATATCACTTTTCAAATTACCCAAGAACAGTCTTAACGAAAGTCTTCCTGAGGGGAAAGCTGTAAATCTGTGCGATGAATTAAGAGAACACAAAGCAGTTTCTCAGAAAGCTTCTTTCCAGTTTTTAACGGAAGATATTTCCATTTTCACCATCGCCCTCTATGGGCTTCCAAATATCACTTTGCAAATTCCGCAAGAACAGTCTTTGCGAAAGGCTTCTTGAGAGGAAAGCAGTAACTCTGTGAGATGAAATAACAGAACACAAAGCAGTTTCTCAGAAAGCTTTTTTCCAGTTTTTAACTGAAGATATTTCCTTTTTCACCATAGCCCTCTACGGGCTTCCAAATATCACTTTGCATATTCCACAAGAACAGTCTTAGGGAAAGTCTTCTTGAGGGGAAAGCAGTAACTCTGTGAGATGAAATGACAGAACACAAAGCTGTTCCGCAGGAAGCATCTTTCCAGTTTTTAACGGAAGATATTTCCTTTTTTACCATAGCCCTCTAAGGTCTTCCAAATATCACTTTGCAAGTTCAGCAAGAACAACCTTAGCGAACGGCTCCTTTATGGACAGCTGTAACTCTGTGAGATGAAGTCACAGAACACAAAGCAGTTTCTCAGAAAGTTTCTTTCCAGTTTTTAACGGAAGATATTTCCATTTTCACCATAGCCCTCCTAGGTCTTCCAAATATCACTTTGCAAATTCCACAAGAACAGCCTTAGAGAAAGGCTTCTTGAAGGAAAAGCTGTAACTCTGTGAGATGAATTAACAGAACACAAAGCAGTTTCTCAGAAACCTTCTTTCCAGTTTTTAACAGAAGATATTTCCTTTTTCACCATATCCCTCTATGGGATTCCAAATATCACTTTGCCAATTCCACAAAAACAGTCTTAGCGAAAGGCTTCTTGAGGGGAATGCTGTAACTCTGTGAAATGAATTAACAGAAAGCAAAGCAGTTTCTCAGAAAACTTCTTTCCAGTTTTTAACTGAAGATATTTCCTTTTTCACCATAGCCCTCTATGGGCTTCAAAATATCACTTTGCCAATTCCCCAAGAACAGCCTAGGCGAAAGGCGAATAGAAGGGAAAGGTGTAACTCTGTGTCATGAATTAACAGAACACAAAGCAGTTTCTCAGAATTCTTCTTTTCAGTTTTTATCTTTGGATAGTTCCTTTTTCAACGTAGCCCCCCAAGGGCTTCCAAATATCACTTTGCAAATTACACAAGAACAGTCTTCACCAAAGGCTTCTTGAGGAGAAAGCTGTAAATCTGTGCGATGAATTAAGAGAACACAAAGCAGTTTCTCAGAAAGCTTCTTTTCAGTTTTTAAGGGAAGATATTTCCTTTTTCACCATATCGCTCTATGGGTTTCAAAATATCACTTTGCAAATTCCACAAGAACAGTCTTCACGAAAGGCTTCGTGAGGGGAAAGCAGTAACTCTGTGAGATGAATTAACAGAACACGAAACAGTTTCTCAGAATGTTTCTTTCCAGTTTTTAACGGAAGATATTTCCTTTCACAACTTAGCCCTCTATGGGCTTCCAAATATAACTTTGCCCAAGCCAGAAGAACAATCTTAGCGAAAAGCTTGTTGAGGGAAAATCCGTAACTCTGCGAGATGAATTAACAGAACACAAAGTAGTTTCTCAGAAAGCTTCTTTCCTGTTTTCAACGGAAGATATTTCCTTTTTCACCGTAGCCCTCTATGGGCTTACAAATATAACTTTGAAAATTCCACAAGAACAGTCTTAGCGAAAGGCTCCTTGAGGGGAAAGCTGTAAGTCTGTGAGATGAATTCACAGAACACAAATCAGTTTCTCAGAAAGCTTCTTTCCCGTTTTTAACGGAAGATATTTCCTTTTTCACCATAGCCCTCTAAGGGCTTACAAGTATCACTTTACAAATCCCACACGAAAAGTCTTAGCGAAAGGCTTCTTGAGGGCAAAGCTGTAACTCTGTGAGATGAATTAACATAACACAAAGCAGTTTCTCAGACGGTCTTTCCAGTTTTTAACTGAAGATATTTCCTTTTTCACCATAGCCCTCTCTGGGCTTCCTAATATCACTTTGCCAATTCTACAAACACAGCCTTACCGAAAGGCTTCTTGAGGGGAAAGCTGTAACTCTGTGAGATGAATTAACAGAACACAAAGCCGTTTCTCCGACAGCTTCTTTCCAGTTTATAACTGAAGAGATTACCTTTTTCATCAGAGCTTTCCATTGGCTTTCAACTATCACTTTGCAAATGCCACAAGAACAGCCTTAGCGAAAGGCTTCTTGAAGGGAAAGCTGAAACTCTATGAGATGAATTAACAGAACACAAAGCAATTTCTCAGAAAGCTTCTTTCCAGTTTTTAACGGAAGATATTTCCTTTTTCACCATAGCCCTCTATGGGCTTCCAAATATGACTTTGCAAATTCCACAAGAACAGTCTCAGCAAAACGCTTCTTGAATTGAAAGCAGTAACTCTGAGAGACGAATTAACAGAACTCAAAGCAGTTTCTCAGACAGTTTCTTTCCAGATTTTAACGGAAGATATTGCCTTTTTCACCATAGCCCTCTATGGGCTTCCAAATATCACTTTGTAAATTCCCAGAGAACAGCCTTAGCGAACGGCTTCTTGAAGGGAAAGCTGTAACTCTGTTAGATGAATTAACAGAAAGCAAAGCAGTTTCTCAGAAAGCTTGTTTCCCGTTTTTAACGGAAGATATTTCCTTTTTCACTACAGCCCTCTATGGGCTTCCAAATATCACTTTGCCAATTCCACAAGAACAGCCTTAGCGAAAGGCTTCTTGAAGGGAAAGCTGGAACTCTGTGACATGAATTAACAGAACACAAAGCAGTTTCTCAGAATGCTTCTTTTCAGTTTATAACTTAGGATATTTCCTTTTTCACCGTAGCCCTCTATAGGCTTCCAAATATCACTTTGCAAATTCCACAAGAACAGTCTTAGCGAAAGGCTTCCTGAGGGGAAAGCTGTAGGTCTGTGAGATGAATTAAGAGAACACAAAGTAGTTTCTCAGACAGCTTCTTTCCAGTTTTTAACGGAAGATATTTCCTTCTTCACCATAGCCCTCTATGGGCTTCCAAATATCTCTTGCAAATTCCACAAGAACAGTCTTAGCAAAAGGCTTCTTGAGTGGAAAGCTGTAACTCCTTGAAACGAATTAACAGAGCACAAAGAAGTTTCTCAGAAAGCTTCTTTCCAGTTTTTAACGGAAGATATTTCCTTCTTCACCGTAGCCCTCTATGGGCTTCCAAATACCACTTTGCAAATTCCACAAGAAGAGTCTTAGCGAAACGCTTCTTAAGGGGAAACGTGTAACTCTGTGAGATGAATTAATAGAACACAAAGCAGTCTCTCAGAAAGCTTCTTTCCAGTTTTTAACGGAAGCTATTTCCTTTTTCACCATAGCCCTTTATGGGCTTCCAAATATCACTTTCCAAATTCCAGAAGAAGAGTCTTAGCGAAAGGCTTCTTTAGGAGAAAGCTGTAACTCTGTGAGATGAATTAACAGAACCCAAAGCAGTGTCTCAGAAAGCTTCTTTCCACTTTTCAACTGCAGATATTTCCTTTTTCACCATAGCCCTCTAAGAGATTCCAAATATCACGTTGAAAATTCCACAAGAACAGTCTTATCGAAAGGCTTCCTGAGGGGAAAGCTGTAACTCTGTGAGATGAATTAACAGAACACAAACAGTTTCTCAGACAGCTTCTTTCCAGTTTTTATCTGAAGATATTTCCTTTATCACCATAGCCCTCTAGGGGCTTCCAGTATCACTTTGTAAGTTCCACAAGAACAGCCTTAGCGAAAGGCATCTTGAAGGGAAAGCTGTAACTCTGTGAGTTGAATTAACAGAACACAAAGCAGTTTCTCAGAAAGTTTCTTTCCAGTTTTTAACGGAAGATATTTCCTTTTTCACCATAGCCTTCTATTGGCTTCCAAATATCACGTTGCCAATTCCAAAAGAACAGCCTTAGACAAAGGCTTCTTGAGGGGAAAGCTGTAACTCTGTGAGATGAATTAACAGAACACAAAGCGGTTTCTCAGAAAGCTTCTTTCCAGATTTTAACGGAAGATATTGCCTTTTTCACCCTAGACCTCTATGGGCTTCAAAATATCACTTTGCCAATTCCCCAAGAACAGCCTTAGTGAAAGGCTAATAGAAGGGAAAGCTCTAACTCTGTGTCATGAATTAACAGAACACATAGCAGTTTCTCAGAATTCTTCTTTTCAGTTTTTAACTTAGGATATTTCCTTTTTCACTGTAGCCCTCTAAGGACTTCCAAATATCACTTTTCAAATTCCCCAAAACAGTCTTAACGAAAGTCTTACTGAGGGGAAAGCTGTAAATCTGTGCGATGAATTAAGAGAACACAAAGCAGTTTCTCAGAAAGCTTCTTTCCAGTTTTTAACTGAAGATATTTCCTTTTTCACCATAGCCCTCTACGGGCTTCCAAATATCACTTTGCATATTCCACAAGAACAGTCTTAGGGAAAGTCTTCTTGAGGGGAAAGCAGTAACTCTGTGAGATGAATTGACAGAACACAAAGCTGTTCCGCAGAAAGCATCTTTCCAGTTTTTAACGGAAGATATTTCCTTTTTTACCATAGCCCTCTAAGGTCTTCCAAATATCACTTTGCAAGTTCCGCAAGAACAACCTTAGCGAAAGGCTTCTTTATGGACGGCTGTAACTCTGTGAGATGAAGTCACAGAACACAAAGCAGTTTCTCAGAAAGTTTCTTTCCAGTTTTTAACGGAAGATATTTCCATTTTCACCATAGCCCTCCTAGGTCTTCCAAATATCACTTTGCAAATTTCACAAGAACAGCATTAGAGAAAGGCTTCTTGAAGGAAAAGCTGTAACTCTGTGAGATGAATTAACAGAACACAAAGCAGTTTCTCAGAAACCTTCTTTCCAGTTTTTAACAGAAGATATTTCCTTTTTCACCATATCCCTCTATGGGATTCCAAATATCACTTTGCCAATTCCACAAAAACAGTCTTAGCGAAAGGCTTCTTGAGGGGAATGCTGTAACTCTGTGAGATGAATTAACAGAACACAAAGCCGTTTCTCAGAGAGCTTCTTTCCAGTTTTTAACTGAAGATATTTCCTTTCTCACCGTAGCCCTCTATGGGGTTCAAAATATCACTTTGCCAATTCCCCAAGAACAGCCTAGGCGAAAGGCGAATAGAAGGGAAAGGTGTAACTCTGTGTCATGAATTAACAGAACACAAAGCAGTTTCTCAGAATTCTTCTTTTCAGTTTTTATCTTTGGATAGTTCCTTTTTCACCGTAGCCCTCCAAGGGCTTCCAAATATCACTTTGCAAATTCCACAAGAACCGTCTTCACCAAAGGCTTCTTGAGGAGAAAGCTGTAAATCTGTGCGATGAATTAAGAGACACAAAGCAGTTTCTCAGAAAGCTTCTTTTCAGTTTTTAAGGGAAGATATTTCCTTTTTCACCATATCCCTCTATGGGTTTCAAAATATCACTTTGCAAATTCCACAAGAACAGTCTTCACCAAAGGCTTCGTGAGGGGAAAGCAGTAACTCTGTGAGATGAATTAACAGAACACGAAACAGTTTCTCAGAAAGTTTCTTTCCAGTTTTTAAAAGAAGATATTTCCTTTCACAACTTAGCCATCTATGGGCTTCCAAATATAACTTTGCCCAATCCAGAAAAACAATCTTAGCGAAAAGCTTGTTGAGGGGAAATCCGTAACTCTGCGAGATGAATTAACAGAACACAAAGTAGTTTCTCAGAAAGCTTCTTTCCCGTTTTCAACGGAAGATATTTCCTTTTTCACCGTAGCCCTCTATGGGCTTACAAATATAACTTTGAAAATTCCACAAGAACAGTCTTAGGGAAAGGCTCCTTGAGGGGAAAGCTGTAACTCTGTGAGCTGAATTCACAGAACACAAATCAGTTTCTCAGAAAGCTTCTTTCCCGTTTTTAACGGAAGATATTTCCTTTTTCACCATAGCCCTCTAAAGGCTTACAAGTATCACTTTACAAATCCCACACGAAAAGTCTTAGCGAAAGGCTTCTTGAGGGCAAAGCTGTAACTCTGTGAGATGAATTAACATAACACAAAGCAGTTTCTCAGACGGTCTTTCCAGTTTTTAACTGAAGATATTTCCTTTTTCACCATAGCCCTCTCTGGGCTTCCGAATATCACTTTGCCAATTCCACAACCACAGCCTTAGCGAAAGGCTTCTTGAGGGGAAAGATGTAACTCTGTGAGATGAATTAACAGAACACAAAGCCGTTTCTCCGACAGCTTCTTTCCAGTTTTTAACTGAAGAGATTACCTTTTTCATCAGAGCTTTCCATTGGCTTCCAAATATCACTTTGCAAATGCCACAAGAACAGCCTTAGCGAAAGGCTTCTTGAAGGGAAAGCTGAAACTCTGTGAGATGAATTAACAGAACACAAAGCAATTTCTCAGAAAGCTTCTTTCCAGTTTTTAACGGAAGATATTTCCTTTTTCACCATAGCCCTCTATGGGCTTCCAAATATGACTTTGCAAATTCCACAAGAACAGTCTCAGCGAAACGCTTCTTGAATTGAAAGCAGTAACTCCGAGAGAGGATTTAACAGAACTCAAAGCAGTTTCTCAGACAGTTTCTTTCCAGTTTTTAACGGAAGATATTTCCTTTTTTACCATAGCCCTCTAAGGTCTTCCAAATATCACTTTGCAAGTTCCGCAAGAACAACCTTAGTGAAAGGCTTCTTTATGGACAGCTGTAACTCTGTGAGATGAAGTCACAGAACACAAAGCAGTTTCTCAGAAAGTTTCTTTCCAGTATTTAACGGAAGATATTTCCATTTTCACCATAGCCCTCCGAGGTCTTCCAAATATCACTTTGCAAATTCCACAAGAACAGCCTTAGAGAAAGGCTTCTTGAAGGAAAAGCTGTAACTCTGTGAGATGAATTAACAGAACACAAAGCAGTTTCTCAGAAACCTTCTTTCCAGTTTTTAACAGAAGATATTTCCTTTTTCACCATATCCCTCTATGGGATTCCAAATATCACTTTGCCAATTCCACAAAAACAGTCTTAGCGAAAGGCTTCTTGAGGGGAATGCTGTAACTCTGTGAGATGAATTAACAGAACACAAAGCAGTTTCTCAGAGAGTTTCTTTCCAGTTTTTAACTGAAGATATTTCCTTTCTCACCGTAGCCCTTTATGGGCTTCAAAATATCACTTTGCCAATTCCCCAAGAACAGCCTAGGCGAAAGGCGAATAGAAGGCAAAGGTGTAACTCTGTGTCATGAATTAACAGAACACAAAGCAGTTTCTCAAAATTCTTCTTTTCAGTTTTTATCTTTGGATAGTTCCTTTTTCACTGTAGCCCTCCAAGGGCTTCCAAATATCACTTTGCAAATTCCACAAGAACCGTCTTCACCAAAGGCTTCTTGAGGAGAAAGCTGTAAATCTGTGCGATGAATTAAGAGAACACAAAGCAGTTTCTCAGAAAGCTTCTTTTCAGTTTTTAAGGGAAGATATTTCCTTTTTCACCATATCCCTCTATGGGTTTCAAAATATCACTTTGCAAATTCCACAAGAACAGTCTTCACCAAAGGCTTCGTGAGGGGAAAGCAGTAACTCTGTGAGATGAATTAACAGAACACGAAACAGTTTCTCAGAAAGTTTCTTTCCAGTTTTTAACGGAAGATATTTCCTTTCACGACTTAGCCCTCTATTGGCTTCCAAATATAACTTTGCCCAATCCAGAAGAACAATCTTAGCGAAAAGCTTGTTGAGGGGAAATCCGTAACTCTGCGAGATGCATTAACAGAACACAAAGTAGTTTCTCAGAAAGCTTCTTTCCCGTTTTCAACGGAAGTTATTTCCTTTTTCACCGTAGCCCTCTATGGGCTTACAAATATAACTTTGAAAATTCCACAACAACAGTCTTAGCGAAAGGCTCCTTGAGGGGAAAGCTGTAACTCTGTGAGCTGAATTCACAGAACACAAATCAGTTTCTCAGAAAGCTTCTTTCCCGTTTTTAACGGAAGATATTTCCTTTTTCACCATAGCCCTCTAAGGGCTTACAAGTATCACTTTACAAATCCCACAAGAAAAGTCTTAGCGAAAGGCTTCTTGAGGGCAAAGCTGTAACTCTGTGAGATGAGTTAACATAACACAAAGCAGTTTCTCAGACGGTCTTTCCAGTTTTTAACTGAAAATATTTCCTTTTTCACCATAGCCCTCTCTGGGCTTCCGAATATCACTTTGCCAATTCCACAACCACAGCCTTAGCGAAAGGCTTCTTGAGGGGAAAGCTGTAACTCTGTGAGATGAATTAACAGAACACAAAGCCGTTTCTCCGACAGCTTCTTTCCAGTTTTTAACTGAAGAGATTACCTTTTTCATCAGAGCTTTGCATTGGCTTCCAAATATCACATTGCAAATGCCACAAGAACAGCCTTAGCGAAAGGCTTCTTGAAGGGAAAGCTGAAACTCTGTGAGATGAATTAACAGAACACAAAGCAATTTCTCAGAAAGCTTCTTTCCAGTTTTTAACGGAAGATATTTCCTTTTTCACCATAGCCCTCTATGGGCTTCCAAATATGACTTTGCAAATTCCACAAGAACAGTCTCAGCAAAACGCTTCTTGAATTGAAAGCAGTAACTCCGAGAGACGAATTAACAGAACTCAAAGCAGTTTCTCAGACAGTTTCTTTCCAGATTTTAACGGAAGATATTGCCTTTTTCACCATAGCCCTCTATGGGCTTCCAAATATCACTTTGTAAATTCCCAGAGAACAGCCTTAGCGAACAGCTTCTTGAAGGGAAAGCTGTAACTGTGTTAGATGAATTAACAGAAAGCAAAGCAGTTTCTCAGAAAGCTTGTTTCCCGTTTTTAACGGAAGATATTTCCTTTTTCACTACAGCCCTCTATGGGCTTCCAAATATCACTTTGCCAATTCCACAAGAACAGCCTTAGCGAAAGGCTTCTTGAAGGGAAAGCTGGAACTCTGTGACATGAATTAACAGAACACAAAGCAGTTTCTCAGAATGCTTCTTTTCAGTTTATAACTTAGGATATTTCCTTTTTCACCGTAGCCCTCTATGGGCTTCCAAATATCACTTTGCAAATTCCACAAGAACAGTCTTAGCGAAAGGCTTCTTGAGGGGAAAGCTGTAAGTCTGTGAGATGAATTAAGAGAACACAAAGTAATTTCTCAGACAGCTTCTTTCCAGTTTTTAACGGAAGATATTTCCTTCTTCACCATAGCCCTCTATGGGCTTCCAAATATCTCTTGCAAATTTCACAAGAACAGTCTTAGCAAAAGGCTTCTTGAGTGGAATGCTGTAACTCTTTGAAACGAATTAACAGAGCACAAAGAAGTTTCTCAGAAAGCTTCTTTCCAGTTTTTAACGGAAGATATTTACTTCTTCACCGTAGCCCTCTATGGGCTTCCAAATACCACTTTGCAAATTCCACAAGAACAGCCTTAGACAAAGGCTTCTTGAGGGGAAAGCTGTAATTCTGTGAGATGAATTAAGAGAACACAAAGCAGTTTTTCTGAAAGCTTCCTTCCATTTTTTTACGGAGGATATTTCCTTTTTCACCATAGCCCTCCATGGGCTTCCAAATATCACTTTGCAAATTCCACAAAAACAGTCTTAGGGAAGGGCTTCTTGAGGGAAGAGCTGTAACTGTGTGAGATGAATTAACAGAACACAAAGCAGTTTCTACGAAAGCTTCTTTCCAGTTTTTAGCGGAAGATATTCCCTTTTGCACCGTAGGCCTCTTTGGGCTTCCAAATATCACTTTGCCAATTCCACAAGAGCAGCCTTAGCAAAAGACTTCTGAAGGGAAGGCTGTAACTCTGTGAGGTGAATTAAGAGAACACAAAGGAGTTTCTCAGAATGCTTCTTTTCAGTTTTTATCTAGGATATTTCCTTTTTCACCATAGCCCTCTATGGGCTTCCAAATATCACTTTGCAAATTCTTCAAGAACAGTCATAGCAAAAGGATTCTTGAGAGGAAAGCTGTAACTCTGTGTGAAGAATTCACAGAACACAAAGTAGTTTCTCAGAAAGCTTCTTTCCAGTTTTTTACGGAAGATATTTCATTTTTCAGCATAGCCCTCTATTGGCATACAAATATCACTTTGCCAATTCCTCAAGAACAGCCTAAGCGAAAGGCTTCTTGAAGGGAAATCTGTAACTCAGTGAGATGAGTTATCAAAACACAAAGCAGTTTCTCAGAATGCTACTTTTCAGTTTTAATCTTAGGATATTTCCATTTTCACAATAGCCCTCTATGGGCTTCAAAATTTCACTATGCAAATTCCTCAAGAACAGTGTCAGCAAAAGAATTCTTGAGGAGAAAGCTGTAACTCTGTGAGAAGAAATCACAGAACACAAAGTAGTTTCTCAGAGAGCTTCTTTCCAGTTTTATACGGAAGACATTTCCTTTTTCACCATAGCCCTCTAAGGGCTTCCAAATATCACTTTGCAAATTCCACAAGAACAGCCTTAACGATAGGCTTCTTGAGAGGAAAGATATATCTCTGTGAGATGAATTAACAGAACACAAAGCAGTTTCTCAGAAAGCTTCTTTCCAGTTTTTAACGGAAGATATTTCCTTTTTCACCACAGACCTCTATGGGCTTCCAAATATCACTTTCCAAATTACACATGAACAGTCTTAGCGAAAGGCTTCTTGAGGGGAAAGCTGTAACTCTGTGAGATGAATTAAGAGAACACAAAGCAGTATGTCAGAGAGCTTCTTTCCAGTTTTTAACTGAAGATATTTCCTTTCTCACCATAGCCCTCTATGGGCTTCCATATATCACTTTGCAAATTCCACAACCACAGCCTTAGCGAAAGGCTTCTTGAGGGGAAAGCTGTAACTCTGTGAGATGAATTAACAGAACACAAAGCCGTTTCTCCGACAGCTTCTTTCCAGTTTTTAACTGAAGAGATTACCTTTTTCATCAGAGCTTTCCATTAGCTTCCAAATATCACTTTCCAAATTACACATGAACAGTCTTAGCGAAAGGCTTCTTGAGGGGAAAGCAGTAACTCTGTGTGATGAATTAACAGAACACAAAGCAGTTTCTGAGGAAGATTCTTATCAGTTTTGAACTGACGATATTTCATTTTTCACCATAGCCCTCTATGGGATTCCAAATATTACTTTGCAAATTTTATAAGAACAGTCTTAGCGAATGGCTTCTTGAGGGGAAAACAGTAACTCCGTGAGATGAATTAAAAGAACACAAAGCAGTTTCTCCGAAAGCTTCTTTACAGTTTTTAACTGAAGGTATTTCCTTTTTCGCCGTAGCCCTCTATGGGCTTACAAATATCACTTTCCAAATTCCACAAGAACAGCCTTACCGAAAGGCTTGTTGAAGGGAAAGATGTAACTCTGTGAGATGAATTAACAGAAAGCAAAGCAGTTTCTCAGAAAGCTTCTTTCCAGTTTTTACCGTAAGATATTTCCTTTTTCACCAAGGCCCTCTATGGGTTTCAAAATATCACTTTGCAAATTCCACAAGAACATTCTTAGCAAAAGGCTTCTTGAGGGGAAAGCTGTAATTCTGTGAGATGAATTAACAAAACACAAAGCAGTTTTTCAGAAAGATTCTTTCCAGTTTTTAACTGAACATATTTCCTGTTTCACCGTAGCCCTCTATGGGCTTCCAAATATCACTTTGCAAATTTCACAAGAAGAGTCTTACCAAAATATTTCTTCAGGGAAAAACTGTAACTCTGTGAGAAGAATTAACAGAACACATAGCAGTTTCTCAGAATGCTTCCTTCCAGTTTTTAGCGGAAGATATTTCCTTTTTCACCATAGCCCACTTGGGGCTGCCAAATATCACTTTGGAAAATCCACATGAACAGTCTTAGCGAAAGGCTTTTTGAGGGGAAAGCTGTAACTCGGTGAGATGAATTAACAGAGCACAAAGCAGTTTCTCAGAGAGCTTCTTTCCAGTTTTTAACTGAAGATATTTCCTTTCTCACCGTAGCCCTCTATGGGCTTCCAAATATCACTTTCCAAACTCCACAAGAACAGCCGTAGCGAAAGGCTTCTTCAGGGGAAAGCTGTAATTCGGTGAGATGTATCAACACAATACAAGGCAATTTCTCAGAATGCCTCTTTAGAGTTTTTAACGGAACATATTTCCTTTTTCACCCTAGCCCTCTATGGGCTTCAAAATATCACTTTGCAAATTCACAAGAACAGTCTTAGTGCACGGATTATTGAGAGGAAGGCTGTAATTCCGTGAGATGAACTAACAGAACACACAGCATTTTCTCAGAAAGCTTCTTTTCAGTTTTTATCTTAGGATATTCCCATTTTCACCATAGCCCTCTATGGGCTTCCAAATATCACTTTGCATATCCCAGAAGAACAGTCTTAGTGAAAGGTTTCTTGAGCGCAAAGCTGTAACACGGTGAGATGTCTTCCACGAACACACGGCAGTTTCTCAGAAAGCATTTTTCAAGTTTTTAACGGTAGATATTTCCTTTATCACCGTAGCCCACTATGGGCTTCCAAATATCACTTTGCAAATTTCACAAGAACAGTCTTAGCGAAAGGCTTGTTGAGGGGAAAGCTGTAACTCTGTGAGATGACTTAACAGAACACAAAGCAGTTTCTCAGAAAGCTTCTTTCCAGTTTAAACTGAAGATATTTCCTTTTTCACCGTACCCCTCAATGGGCTTTCAAATATCACTTTGCAAATTCCACAACAACATCCTTAGCGAAAGGTTTCTTGAGGGGAGAGCTGTAAATCTGAGTTGAATTAACAGAACACAAAGCAGTTTCTCAGAAAGCTTCTTTTCAGGTTTTATCTTAGGATATTTCCTTTATCACCGTAGCCCTCCTTGGGCTTGCAAATATCACTTTTCAAATTCGACAAGAACAGTCTTAGCGAAAGAGTTCTTGTGGGGAAAGCTGTAACTCGGTAGGATGTATTAGAGAATACACTGCAGTTTCTCAGAAAGCTTATTTCCTGTTTTTAACTGAAGATATTTCCTTTTTCTCCATAGCCCTCAGTGGGCTTCCAAATATCAGTTTGCAAATTCCACAAGAACAGTCTTAGCGAAAGGCTTCTTGAGGGGAATCCTGTAAGTCCGTGAGATGTATTAACACAACACACGGAAATTTCTCAGAATGCTTCTTTCCAATTTTTAACGGAAGATATTTCCTATTTCACCATAGTCCTCTATGGGCTTCAAAATATCATTTTGCAATATTCACAAGAACAGTCTTAGTGAACGGATTCTTGAGGGGAAAGCTGTAACTCTGTGAGATGAACTAACAAAACACAAAGCAGTTTCTCAGAAAGCTTCTTTTTGGTTTTTATCTTAGGATATTTCCATTTTCACCATAGCCCTCTATGGGCTTCCAAATATCACTTCGCAATTTCCACAAGAACAGTCTTAGTGAAAGTCTACTTGACGGAAAAGCTGCAACTCTGTGAGATGAATTAACAGAACACAAAGCAGTTTCTCAGAAATCTTCTTTCCAGTTTTTAACGGAAGATATTTCCTTTTACACCATTTCCCCATATTGGCTTCAAAATATCACTTTGCAAATTCCACAAGAACAGTCTAAGCAAAGGACTTCTTCAGGAGAGAGTTGTAACTCTCCGCGATGAATTAACAGAACACTAAGCAGTTTCTCAGAAAGCCTCTTTTCAGTTTTTAACTGAAGATATTTCCTTTTTCACCATAGCCCTCTATGGGATTCCAAATAACACGTTGCAAATCCCACAAGAATGGTCTTAGCGAAAGGCTTCTGGACGGTAAAGCTGGAACCCTGTGAGATGAATTAGCAGAACACAAAGCAGTTTCTCAGAAAGCTTCTTTCCAGATTTTAACGGTAGATATTCCTTTTTCACCGTAGCCCTCTATGGGCTTCCAAATATCTCTTTGCAAATCCCACAAGAACAGTCTCAGTGAAAGGCTTCATGAGGAGAAAGCTGTAACTCGGTGGGATGTATTACACGACCACACGGCAGTTTCTCTGAAATCTCCTTTCCAGTTTTTAACGGAAGATATTTCCTTTTTCACCAAAGACCTCTATGGGCTTCCAAGTATCACTTTGCAAATTCCACAAGAACAGTCTTAGGGAAAGCCTTCTAGAGGGGAAAGCTGTAACTCTGTGAGATGAATTAACAGAACACAAAGCAGTATCTCAGCAAGCTTCTTTCCAGTTTTTAACTGAAGATATTTCCTAATTCACCATAGCCCTGTATGGGCCTCCAAATATCTCTCTGCAAATTGCAAAAGACCAGTCTTAGCGAAAGGCTTCTTGAGGGGAAAGCTATAACTCGGTGTGGTGTATTAACAGAACACACAGCAGTTTCTCAGAAAGCTTCTTTCCACTTTTTAACGGAAGATATTTCTTTTTTCACCATTGCCCTCTAGGGGCTTACAAATATCACTTTGAAAATTCCACATGAACAGTCTTAGCGAAAGGCTTCTTGAGGGGAAAGCTGTAATTTGGTGAGATGTATTATCAGAACATACGGCAAATTCTCAGAAAGTTTCTTTCCAGTTTTTAACGGAAGATATTTTCTTTTTCACCATAGCCCTCTATGGGTTTCCTAATATCACTTTGCAAATTTCACAAGAACAGTCTTAGTGAACGGCTTCTTGAGGGGAAAGCTGTATCACTGTGAGATGACTTAACAGAACACAAAGCAGTTTCTCAGAAAGCTTTTTTCCAGTTTAAACTGAAGATATTTCCTTTTTCACCATAGCCCTCAATGGGCTTTCAAATTTCACTTTGCAAATTCCACAACAACAGCCTTAGCGAAAGGCTTCTTGGGGGGAAAGATGTAAATCTGAGTTGAATTTACAGAACACAAAGCAGTTTCTCAGAAAGCTTCTTTTCAGTTTTTATCTTATGATATTTCCTTTTTCACCATAGCCCTCCATGGGCTTCCAAATATCACTTTTCAAATCCGACAAGAACAGTCTTAGCGAAAGGCTTCTCGTGGGGAAAGCTGTAACTCTGTGAGATGAATTAACAGAACACAGTGCAGTTTCTCAGAAAGCTTCTTTCCAGTTTTTAACTGAAGATATTTCCTTTTTCTCCATAGCCCTCTAGGGGCTTCCAAATATCACTTTGCAAATCCCACAAGAGCACTCTTAGCGAAAGGCTTCTTGAGGGGAAAGCTGTAACTCGGTGAGGTGTATTAACAGAACACATGGCAGTTTCTCAGAAAACATCTTTCCAGTTTTTAATGGAAGACATTGCCCTTTTCACCATATCCCTCTATGGGATTCCAAATATCACTTTGCAAATTCCAAAAGAACAGTCTTAGGGAAAGCTTTCTGTAGGGGAAAGCTGTAACTCTGTGAGATGAATTAACAGAACACAAAGCAGTTTCTCAGAAACCTTCTTTCCAGTTTTTAACTGAAGATATTTCCTTTTTCACCATAGACCTCTAGGGGTTCCAAATATCACTTTGCAAATTCCACAAGAATAATCTTAGGGAAAGGCTTCTGAAGTGGAAAGCTATAACTCTGTGAGACGAATTAACAGAACACAAAGCAGTTTCTCAGAAACCTTCTTTCCAGTTTTTACCTGAAGAAATTTTCTTTTTCACCATAGTGCCCTATGGGCTTCCAAATATCACTTCGCAAATCGCACAACAGTCTTAGCGAAAGGCTTCTTCCTGGGAAAGCAGTAACTCTGTGAGATGAATTAACAGAACACACGGCAGTATCTCAGAGAGCTTCTTTCCGGTTTTTAACTAAAGATATTTCCTTTTTCACCATAGCCCAATATGGGTTTCCAAATATCACTTTGCAAATTTCACAAGAATAGTCTTAGTGAACGGCTTCTTGAGGGGATAGCTGTAACACTGTGAGATGAACTAACAGAACACAATGCAGTTTCTCAGAAAGCTTCTTTTCGGTTTTTAATGGAAGATATTTCCTTTTTCACCATAGCCCTCAATGGGCTTTCAAATATCACTTTGCAAATTCCACAACAACAGCCTTAGAGAAAGGCTTCTTGAGGGGAAAGCTGTAAATCTGAGTTGAATTTACAGAACACAAAGCAGTTTCTCAGAAAGCTTCTTTTCAGTTTTTCTCATAGGATATTTCCTTTTTCACCATAGCCCTCTATGGGCTTCCAAATATCACTTTTCAAATCCGACAAGAACAGTCTTAGCGAAAGGCTTCCTGTGGGGAAAGCTGTATCTCGGCGAGATGTATTAACAGAACACACTGCAGTTTCTCAGAAAGCTTCTTTCCTGTTTTTAACTGAAGATATTTCCTTTTTTACCATAGCCCTCAATGGGCTTCCAAATATCAGTTTGCAAATTCCACAAGAACAGTCTTAGCGAAAGGCTTCTTGAGAGGAAAACTGAAGTCGGTGAGATATATTAACACAACACACGGTAATTTCTCAGAATGCTTCTTTCCAGTTTTTAACGGAAGATATTTCCTATTTTACCATAGTCCTCTATGGGCTTCCAAATATCATTTTGCAATATTCACAAGAACAGTCTTAGTGAACGGATTCTTGAGGGAAAAGCTGTAACTCTGTGAGATGAACTAACAAAACACAAAGCAGTTTCTCAGAAAGCTTCTTTTTCGTTTTTACCTTAGGATATTTCCATTTTCACCATAGCCCTCTATGGGCTTCCAAATATCACTTCGCAATTTCCACAAGAATAGTCTTAGTGAAAATCTTCTTGACGGAAAAGCTGTAACTCTTTGAGATGAATTAACAGAACACAAAGCAGTTTCTCAGAAATCTTCTTTCCAGTTTTTAACGGAACATATTTCCTTTTACACCATAGCCCCATAGGGGCTTCAAAATATCACTTTGCAAATTCCAGAAGAACAGTCTTAGCGAAGGGCTTCTTGAGGAGAGAGCTGTAACTCTCCGAGATGAATTAACAGAACAGTAAGCAGTTTCTCAGAAAGCCTCTTTCCAGGTTTTAACTGAAGATATTTCCTTTTTCACCATAGCCATCTATGGGCTTCCAAATATCACTTTGCAAATCCCACAAGAACAGTCTTAGAGAAAGGCTTCTTGAGGGGAAAGCTGGAACCCTGTGAGATGAAATAGTAGAACACAAAGCAGTTTCTCAGAAAGCTTCTTTCCAGTTTTTAACGGTAGATATTTCCTTTTTCACCCTAGCCCTCTATGAGCTTCCAAATATCTCTTTGCAAATCCCACAAGAACAGTCTCAGTGAAAGGCTTCTTGAGGAGAAAGCTGTAACTCGGTGAGATGTATTACACGAACACACGGCAGTTTCTCAGAAAGCTCCTTTCCGGTTTTTAACGGAAGATATTTCCTTTTACACCATAGCACTCTATGTGCTTCCAAATATCACAATGAAAACTCCACAAGAAAAGTCTTAGGGAAAGGCTTCTTGAGGGGAAAACTGCAACTCGGTGAGATGTATTACATCAACACACGGTAATTTCTCAGAAAGCTTCTTTCCAGTGTTTAACTGAAGATATTTCCTTTTTCACCACAGCCCTCTATGGGCTTCGAAATATCACTTTGCAAGTTCCACTAGAACAGCCTTAGCGAACGGCTTCTTGCGGGGAAAGCTGTACCTCGGTGGATGTATTAACAGACACAGCGCAGTTCCTCTGAAAGCTTCTTTCCTGCTTTTAACGGAAGATATTTCCCTTTTCACCGTAGCCCTCAATGGGTTTGCAAATATCAATTTGCAAATTTCACAAGAATAGTCTTAGTGGGGCACCTTGAGGGCAAAACTGAATCTCTGTGAGATGAACTAACAGAACACAAAGCAGTTTCGCAGAAAGATTCTTTTCGATTTTATCTTAGGATATTTCCATTTTCACCATAGCCCTCTATGGGCATCCGAATATCACTTTGCAAATTCCACAAGAACTGTCTGATCGAAAGGCTTCATGAAGGAAAAGCTGTAACTCTTTGAGATGAATTAACAGAACACAAAGCAGCTTCTCAGAAAGCTTCTTTTCAGTTTTTAATGGAAGATATTTCCTTTTACACCATAGCCCTCTATGGGCTTACAAATATCACTTTGCAAATTCCACAACAACAGCCTTAGCGAAAGACTTCTTGAGGGGAAAGGTGTAACTCTGTGAGATAAATTAACAGAACACAAAGCAGTTTCTCAGAAGGCTTCTTTCCAGTTTTTAACGGAAGATACTTCCTTTTTTCACCATAGCCCTCTCTGGGCTTCCAAATATCACCTTGCAAATTGCACAAGAATTATCTAAGCGAAAGTCTTCTGGAGGGGAAAGCTGTAACTCTGTTAGATGAATTAACAGAACACAAAGCAGATTCTCAGAAAGCTTCTTTTCAGTTTTTAACTGAAGTAATATTCTTTTTCACCGTAGCCCTGTATAAGCTTCCAAATATCACTTTGAAATCCCACAAGAACTGTATTAGCGAAAGGCTTCTTTAGGGGAAAGTGTACTCGGTGAGGTGTATTAACAGAACACACGACATTTTCTCAGAAAGCTTCTTTCCAGTTTTGAACGGAAGATTTTTTTTTACCACCATAGCCCCCTACCGGATTCCAAATATCACTTTGCAAATTCCACAAGAACAGTCTTAGCGAAAGGCTTCTGCAGGGGAAAGCTATAACTCTGTGAGATGAACTAACAGAACACAAATCAGTTTCTCAGAAAGCTCCTTTACGGTTTTTAATTGAACGTATTTCCTTTTTCACCATAGCACT
This sequence comes from Chlorocebus sabaeus, assembly GCF_047675955.1. Lineage (NCBI taxonomy): Eukaryota > Metazoa > Chordata > Mammalia > Primates > Cercopithecidae > Chlorocebus > Chlorocebus sabaeus. The sequence continues at coordinate 130,555 of NW_027327784.1, read as the reverse complement.
CTTTGAGATTCCAAATTTCATTTTATAAATTCCACAAGAACAGTCTTAGTGAACGGCTTCTTGAGGGGAAAGCTGTAACTCTGTGAGCTGGCTTAACAGAACACAAAGCCGTTTCTCAGAAAGATTCTTTCCAGTTTAAACTGAAGATATTTCCTTTTGCACCATAGCCCTCAATGGGCTTTCAAATATCACTTTGCAAATTCCACAACAACAGCCTTAGCGAAAGGCTTCTGGAGGGGAAAGCTGGAACCCTGTGAGATGAATTAGCAGAACACAAAGCAGTTTCTCAGAAAGCTTCTTTCCAGTTTTTAACAGTAGATATTTCCTTTTTCACCGTAGTCCTCTATGGGCTTCCAAATATCTCTTTGCAAATCCCACAAGAAAAGTCTCAGTGAAAGGCTTCTTGAGGAGAAAGCTGTAACTCGGTGAGATGTATTACACGAACACACGGCACTTTCTCAGAAAGCTCCTTTCCGGTTTTTAACGGAAGATATTTCCTTTTACACCATAGCAGTCTATGGGCTTCCAAATATCACTTTGAAAACTCCACAAGAACAGTCTTAGGGAAAGTCTTCTGGAGGGGAAAGCTGTAACTCTGTGAGATGAATTTACAGAACACAAAGCAGTATCTCAGAAAGCTTCTTTCCAGTTTTTAACTGAAGATATTTCCTTTTTCACCATAGCGCTCTATCGGCTTCCAAATATCACTTTGCAAATCGGACAAGAAAAGTCTTAGCGAAAGGCTTCTTGAGGGGAAAACTGTAAATCTGTGATATGAATTAACAGAACACAAGGCAGTTTCTCAGAAAGCTTCCTTTCAGTTTTTATCTTAGGTAATTTTCTTTTTCACCAAAGCCCTCCATGGGCTTCCAAATATCACTTTGCAAATTCCACAGGAAGAGTCTTTGCGGAGGGCTTCTGGAGGGGAAAGTTGTAACTCTGTGAGATGAATTAACAGAACACTAAGCAGTATCTCAGAAAGCTGCTTTCCAGTTTTTAATGGAAGATATTTCCGTTTTCACCATAGCCCTCTATGGGATTCCAAGTATTACTTTGCAAATTCCACAAGAACAGTCTTAGCAAAATGCTTCTTGAGGGGAAAGCTGTAACTCTCTGAGATGAATTAACAGAACAGAAAGCAGTTTCTCAGAATGCTTCTCTTCGTAGTTTAACTGAAGATATTTCCTTTTTCACCGTAGCCCTCAATGGGCTTCCAAATATCACTTTGCAAATCCCACAAGAGCACTCTTAGCGAAAGGCTTCTTGAGGGGAAAGCTGTAACTCGCTGAGGAGTATTAACAGTACACATGGCAGTTTCTCAGAAAACATCTTTCCAGTTATTAACGGAAGACATTGCCTTTCTCACCATAGCCCTTTATGGGCTTCCAAATATCACTTTGCAAATTCCAAAAGAACAGTCTTAGGGAAAGGTTTCTGGAGTGGAAAGCTGTAACTCTGTGAGACAAATTAACAGAACACAAAACAGTTTCTCAGAAACCTTCTTTCCAGTTTTTACCTGAAGAAATTTTCTTTTTCACCATAGCGCTCTATGGGCTTCCAAATGTCACTTTGCAAATCGCACAACAACAGTCTTAGCGAAAGGCTTCCTGAGGGGAAAGCTCTAACTCTGTGAGATGAATTAGGAGAACCCAAAGCCGTTTCTCATAAAGCTTCTTTTCATTTTTTATCATAGGATATTTCCTTTTTCACCATAGCCCTCCATGGGCTTCCAAATATCACTTTTCAAATACGACAAGAACAGTCTTAGCGAAAGGCTTCTTGTGGGGGAAGCTGTAACTCGGCGAGATGTATTAATGGAACACACTGCAGTTTCTCAGAAAGGTTCTTTCCAGTTTTTAACTGAAGATATTTCCTTTTTCACCATATCCCTCAATGGGCTTCCAAATATCAGTTTGCAAATTTCACAAGAACAGTCTTAGCGAAAGGCTTCTTGAGGGGAAAACTGTAAGACGGTGAGATGTATTAACACAACACACGGTAATTTCTCAGAATGCTTCTTTCCAGTTTTTAACGGAAGATATTTCCTATTTCACCATAGTCCTCTATGGGCTTCCAAATATCATTTTGCAATATTCAGAAGAACAGTCTTAGTGAACGGATTCTTGAGGGGAAAGCTGTAACTCTGTGAGATGAACTAACAAAACACAAAGCAGTTTCTCAGAAAGCTTCTTTTCGGTTTTTATCTTAGGATATTTCCATTTTCACCATAGCCATCTATGGGCTTCCAAATATCACTTCGCAATTTCCACAAGAACAGTCTTAGTGAAAGTCTTCTTGACGGAAAAGCTGTAACTCTGTGAGATGAATTAACAGAACACAAAGCAGTTTCTCAGAAATCTTCTTTCCAGTTTTTAACGGAACATATTTCCTTTTACACCATAGCCCCATAGGGGCTTCAAAATATCACTTTGCAAATACCACAAGAACAGTCTTAGCGAAGGGCTTCTTGAGGAGAGAGCTGTAACTCTCCGAGATGAATTAACAGAACACTAAGCAGTTTCTCAGAAAACCTCTTTCCAGTTTTTAACTGAAGATATTTCCTTTTTCACCATAGCCCTCCATGGGCTTCCAAATATCACCTTGCAAATCCCACAAGAACAGTCTTAGCGAAAGGCTTCTGGAGGCGAAAGCTGGAACCCTGTGAGATGAATTAGCAGAACACAGAGCAGTTTCTCAGAAAGCTTCTTTCCAGTTTTTAACGGTAGATATTTCCTTTTTCACCCTAGCCCTCTATGGGCTTCCAAATATCTCTTTGCAAATCCCACAAGAACAGTCTCAGTGAAAGGCTTCTTGAGGAGAAAGCTGTAACTCGGTGAGATGTATTACACGAACACACGGCAGTTTCTCAGAAAGCTCCTTTCCGGTTTTTAATGGAAGATATTTCCTTTTACACCATAGCACTCTTTGGGCTTCCAAATATCACTTTGAAAACTCCACAAGAACAGTCTTAGGGAAAGGCTTCTGGAGGGGAAAGCTGTAACTCTGTGAGATGAATTAACAGAACACAAAGCAGTATCTCAGAAAGCTTCTTTCCAGTTTTTAACTGAAGATATTTCCTTTTTCACCATAGCGCTCCATGGGCTTCCAAATATCACTTTGCAAATCACACAAGAACAGTCTTAGCGAAAGGCTTCTTGAGGGGAAAAGTGTAAATCTGTGAGATGAATTAACAGAACACAAGGCAGTTTCTCAGAAAGTTTCCTTTCAGTTTTTATCTTAGGTAGTTTCCTTTTTCACCAAAGCCTTCCATGGGCTTCCAAATATCACTTTGCAAATTCCACAAGAAGAGTCTTTATGGAGGGCTTCTGGAGGGGAAATTTGTAACTCTGTGAGATGAATTAACAGAACACAAAGCAGTATCTCAGAAAGCTTCTTTCCAGTTTTTAATGGAAGATATTTCCGTTTTCACCATAGCCCTCTATGGGATTCCAAATATTACTTTGCAAATTGCACAAGAACAGTCTTAGCGAAATGCTTCTTGAGGGGAAAGCTGTAACTCTGTGAGATGAATTAACAGAACAGAAAGCAGTTTTTTAGAATGCTTCTATTCGCAGTTTAACTGAAGATATTTCCTTTTTCACCGTGGCCCTCTATGGGCTTCCAAATATCACTTTGCAAATCCCACAAGAGCACTCTTAGCGAAAGGCTTCTTGAGGGGAAAGCTGTAACTCGCTGAGTAGTATTAACAGAACACATGGCAGTTTCTCAGAAAACATCGTTCCAGTTTTTAACGGAAGACATTGCCTTTTTCACAATAGCCCTCTATGGGCTTCCAAATATTACTTTGCAAATTCCAAAAGAACAGTCTTAGGGAAAGGTTTCTGTATTGGAAAGCTGTAACTCTGTGAGATGAATTATCAGAACACAAAGCAGTTTCTCAGAAAGCTTCTTTCCAGTTTTTAACTGAAGATATTTCCTTTTGCACCATAGACCTCTAGGGGTTCCAAATATCACTTTGCAAATTCCACAAGAATAATCTTAGGGAAAGGCTTCTGGAGTGGAAAGCTGTAACTCTGTGAGATGATTTAACAGAACACAAAACAGTTTCTCAGAAGCCTTCTTTCCAGTTTTTACCTGAAGAAATTTTCTTTTTCACCATAGCGCTCTATGGGCTTCCAAATATCACTTTGCAAATCGCACAACAACAGTCTTAGCGAAACGCTTCCTGAGGGGAAAGCTCTAACTCTGTGAGATGAATTAGGAGAACCCAAAGCCGTTTCTCAGAAAGCTTCTTTTCAATTTTTATCATAGGATATTTCCTTTTTCACCATAGGCCTCTATGGGCTTCCAAATATCACATTGCAAATTCCACAAGAACAGCCTTAGTGAAAGCCTTCTTGAGGGGAAAGCTGCAACTCGGTGAGCTGTATTACATCAACACACGGCAATTTCTCAGAAAGCTTCTTTCCTGTTTTTAACTGAAGATATTTCCTTTTTCACCACAGCCCTTTATGGGCTTCGAAGTATCACTTTGCTATACTGTGGTTTCTCTTAAGATCGTATAAATCTTTGCCTTTTACCAAATATCACTTTGCAAATTCCACAAGAACTGTCTTAGGGAAAGGCTTCTGGAGGGGAAAACCGTAACTCTGTGAGATGAATTAACAGAAGACAAAGCAGTTTCTCAGAAAGCTTCTCTTCGATTTTTATCTTAGGACATTTCCATTTTCACCATAGTCCTCTATGGGCTTCCAAATATCACTTTGCAAATTCCACAAGAACAGTGTTATCGAAAGTCTTCTCTAGAGGAAAGCTGTATCTCTGTGAGATATGTTAACAGAACACACGGCAGTTTCTCAGAAAGCTTCTTTCAAGTTTTTAACGGAAGATATTTCCTTTTTCACCATAGCCCTCTATGGGGTTCAAAATATTAATATGCAAATTTCACAAGAATAGTCTTAGTGAACGGCTTCTTCAGGGAAAGCTGAAACTCTGTAAGATTAACTAACAGAACACAAAGCAGTTTCTCAGAAAGATTGTTTTCGGTATTTAACGGAAGATATATCCTTTTTCACCATAGCCCACTACGGGCTTCGGAATATCATTTTGCAAATTCCACAAGAACACTCTTAGCAAAAGGCTTCTTGAGGGAAAGCTGTAACTCTGGGAGATGAATTAACAGAACAAAAAGCAGTTTCTCAGAAATCTTCTTTCCAGTTTTTAACGGAAGATATTTCCTTTTTCACAATAGCCTTCTAGGGGCTTCCAAATATCACCTTGCAAATTACACAAGAACAGTCTTAGCGAAAGTCTTTTGATGGGAAAGGTGTAACTCTGTGAGTTGAATTAACAGAACACAAAGAAGTGTCTCAGAAAGCTTTTTTCCAGTTTTCAACTGAGCATATTTTCTTTTTCACCATAGCCCTCTGTGGGCTTCCAAATATCACCTTGCAAATTCCACAAGAACAGTCTTAGCGATTCGTTTCTAGAGGGAAAAGCAGTAACTGTGAGATGAATTAACAGAACACAAAGCAGTTTCTCAGAAAGCTTCTTTTCAGTTTTTATCTTAGAATATTTCCTTTTTCAAGATAGCTTTTTATGGGCTTCCAAATATAAATTTGCAAATTCTGCAAGAACAGTCTTCGTGAATGACTTCTGGAGGTGTAAGCTGTAACTCTGTGAGATGAATTAACAGAACACAAAGCAGTTTCTCAGAAAGCTTCTTTCCAGTATTTAACTGAAGATATTTCTTTTATCACCGTAGCCTTCTATGGGCTTCAAAATATCACTTTGCAAATACCACAAGAAGAGTCTTAGCGAAAGGCTTCTTTAAGGGAAGCTGTAACTCTGTGAGATGAATTGGCAGAACACAATGCAGTTTCTCAGAAAGCTTCTTTCCAGTTTTTACCTGAAGATATTTCCTTTTTCACCATAACCCTCTATGGGCTTCCAAATATCACTTTGCAAATCCCACAAGAACAGACTTAGCGAAAGTCTTCTTGTGGGAAAAGCTGTAACTCGGTGAGATGTATTAACAGAACACACGGCAGTATCTCAGAAAGCTTCTTTCCAGTTTTTAACTTAGTATATTTCCTTTTTCACCGTAGTCCTCTATGAGCTTCCAAATATCACTTTTGAAATTTCACAAGAACAGTCTTAGTGCACGACTTCTTGAGGGAAAAGCTGTAACCCTGTGAAATGAACTAACAGAACACAAAGCAGTTTCTCAGAAAGCTACTTTTTCAGTTTTTATCTTAGGATATTTCCTTTTTCACCATAGCCCTCTATGGGCTTACAAATATCACTTTGCAAATGCTCCAAGAACAGTCTTAGCGAAAGACCTCTTGACGGAAAAGCTGAAACTCTGTGAGATGAATTAACAGAACACAAAGCAGTTTCTCAGAAACTTCTTTTCGGTTTTTATCTTAGGATATTTCCTTTTTCACTATAGCCTTCTATGGGCTTCCAAATATCACTTTGCAAATTCCAGAAGAACAGTCTTAGCGAAAGGCTTCTGGAGGGGAAAGCTGTAACTCGGTGAGATGTATTAACAGAACACACGGCAGTTTCTCCGAAAGCTTCTTTCCAGGTTTTTACGGAAGCTATTTCCTTTTGCACCACAATCCTCTATGGGTTTTCTAAATATCAATATGCAAATTTCACAAGAACAGTCTTAGTGAACGGCCTCTTGAGTGGAAATCTGAAGCTCTGTGAGATTAACCAACAGAACACAATGCAGTTTCTCAGAAATCCTTTTTTCGGTTTTTAACGGAAGATATTTCCTTTTTCACCATAGCCCTCTAGGGTCTTCCAAATATCACTTTGCAAATTCCACAAGAACAGACTTAGTGAAAGGCTTCTTGAGGGAAAGCTGTAACTCTCTGATATGAATTAATAGAACACAAAGCAGTTTCCAAGAAATCTTCTATCCAGTTTTTAACGGAAGATATTTCCTTTTTCACCATAGCATTCTACGGGCTTCCAAATATCACTTTGAAAATTCCACAAAAACAGTCTTAGCGAAAGGCTTCTGGAGGGGAAAGCTGTGACTCTGTGCAATGAATTAACAGAACACAAAGCAGTTTCTCAGAAATCTTCTTTCCAGTTTTTAACGGAAGATATTTCCTTTTTCACCATAGCCCTCTATGGGCTTCCAAATATCACTTTGCATATTCCACAAAAACAGTCTTAGCGAAAGTCTTCATGTGTGGAAAGCTGTAACTCTGCGAGATGAATTAACAGAACACAAAGCTCTTTCTCAGAAAGCTTCTTTCCAGTTTTTAACTGAAGATATTTCCTTTTTCACCATAGCCCTCTATGGGCTTCCAAATATCACTTTGCAAATTCAACAAGAACAGTCTTAGCAAAAGACTTCTTGAGGCAAAAGCTGTAACTCTGTGAAATGAATTAACGGAATACAAAGGAGTCTCTCAGAAAGCTTCTTTCCAGTTTTTAATTGAAGATATTTCCTTTTTCACCATAGACCTCTAAGGGCTTCCAAATATCACTTTGCAAATTCCACAGGAACAGTCCTAGCGAAAGGCTTCTGGAAGGGAAAGCTGTAACTCTGTGAGATGAATTAACAGAAAACAAAGCAGTTTCTCAGAAAGCTTCTTTCCAGTTTATATCGGAAGATATTTCCTTTTTCACCATAGCCCTCATTGGACGTCCAAATATGACTTTGAATATCCCACAAGAACATTCTTAGCGAAGGTTTCTTGTGGGGAAAGCTGTAACTCGGTCAGATGTATTATTAACAGAACACACGGCAGTTTCTCAGAAAATTTCTCTTCAGTTTTTAACTGAAGATATTTCCTTTTTCATCATAGCCCTCTATGAGCTTCCAAATATCACTTTGCAAATTCCACAGGAACAGTCTTAGCGAAAGGCTTCTGGAAGGGAAAGCTGTAACTCTGTGAGATGAATTAACAGAACACAAAGCAGTTTCTATGAAAGCTTCTTTTCATTTTTTATCTTAGGATATTTCCTTTTTCACTATAGCCCTGAATGGGTTTTGAAATATCACTTTGCAAATTCCAAAACAACAGTCTTAGTGAAAGGTTTCTGGAGGTGAAAGCTGTAACTCTCTGAGATGAATTAGCAGAACACAAAGTGGTTTCTCAGAAAGATTCTTTCCAGTTTTTAAGTGAAGATATTTCCTTTTTCACCATAGCCCTCTATGGGCTTCCAAATATCACTTTGCACATCCCACAAGAACAGTCTTAGTGAAAGGCTTCTAGAGGGGAAATCTGCAACTCTGTGAGATGAATTAACAGAACACAAAGCAGTTTCTCAGAAAGCTTCTTTCCAGTTTTTAACGGAAGATATTTCCTATTTATTTATTTATTTATTTATTTATTTTGAGATGGAATCTGGCTCTGTCGCCCGGGCTGGAGTGCAGTGGCCGGATCTCAGCTCACTCCAAGCTCCGTCTCCCGGGTTTACACCATTCTCCTGCCTCAGCCTCCCGAGTAGCTGGGACTACAGGCGTCCACCACCTCGCCCGGCTAGTTTTTTGTATTTTTAGTAGAGACGTGGTTTCACCGAATTAGCCAGGATGGTCTCGATCTCCTGACCTCGTGATCTGCCTGTCTCAGCCTCCCAAAGTGCTGGGATTACAGGCTTGAGCCACCGCGCCCGGCGGATATTTCCTTTTTAACCATAGCCCTGTATGGGCTTCCAATTATCACTTTGCAAATACCACAAGAACAGTCTTAGCGGAAGGTGTCTTCAGGGGAAAGCTCTAATTCTTTGAGATGAATTAACAGAACACACAGCAGTTTCTCAGAAAGCCTCTTTTCAGTTTTTAACTGAAGATATTTCCTTTTTCACCGTAGCCCTCTACGGGCTTCCAAATATCACTTTGCAAATACCACAACAGCAGCCTTAGCGAAAGGCTTCTTGAGGGTAAAGCTTTAACTCTGTGAGTTGAATTAACGGAAATCAAAGCAGTTTCTCAGAAAGTTTCTTTTCAGTTTTTATCTTAGGATATTTACTTTTTCACCATAGCCCTCTAAGGGCTTCCAAATGTCACTTGGCAAATTCCACAAGAACAGTCTCAGTGAACGGCTCCTTTAGCAGAAAGCTGTAACTCTGTGAGATGAACTACCTGAACAGAAAGCAGTTTCTCAGAAAGATTCTTTTCGGTTTTTATCTAAGGATATTTCCATTATCACCATAGCCCTTTATGGGATTCCAAATATCACTTTGCAAATTCCACAACAACAGACTTCGCGAAAGGCTTTTTGAGGGGAAAGCTATAACTCTGTGAAATGAATTAACAGAACACAAAGCAGTTTCTCAGAAATCATCTTTCCAGTTTTTAACGGAAGATATTTCCTTTTTCACCATAGCCCTCTAGGGTTTCGAAATATCACTTTACAAATTCCACAAAAACACTCTTAGCGAAAGACTTCTTGAGGGGAGAACTGTAACTCTGTGAGATGAATTAACAGAACACAAAGCAGTTTCTCAGAAAGCTTCTTTCCAGTTTTTAACTGAATGTATATCCTTTTTTACCATAGCCCTCTAAGGGCTTCCAAATATCTCTTTGCAAATTCCACAAGAACAGTCTTAGCGAAAGCCTTCTTGAGGGGAAAGCTGGAACACTGTGAGATGAATTAACAGAACACAAAGCAGCTTCTCAAAAAGCTTTTTTTCAGTTTTTATCTTAGGCTATTTCCTTTTTCACCATAGCCCCCTGTTGGCTTCTAAATATCACTATGCAAATTCCACAAGAGCAGTCTTAGCGAAAGGATTCTTGAGGGGAAAGCTGTAACTCTTTGAGATGAATTAACAGAACACAAAGCACATTCTCAGAAAGTTTCTATTCAGTTTTTAACTGAAGATATTTCCTTTCTCACCATAGCCCACTTTGGGCTACCAAATATCACTTTGCAAATTCCACAAGAACAGACTTAGCGAAAGGCTTCTTGAGGGGAAAGCTGTAACTCTGTGACATGAATTAACAGAACACAAAGCAGTTTCTCGGAAAGCTTCTTTCCACTTTTTAACAGAAGACATTTCCTTTTTCACTATAGCCCTCTATGGGCTTCCAAATATCACTTGTCAAATTCTTCAAGAACAGCCTTTGCAAAAGGCTTCTTGAGGGGAAAGCTGTAACGCTGTGACATGAATTATCAGAACACAAAGCAGTTTCTCAGAGAGCTTCTTTTCAGTTTTTGTATTACTGTATTCCCTTTTTCACCATAGCCCTCTCTGGGCCTCTAAATATCACCTTCCAATTTCCACAAGAACAGTCTTAGCGAAAGGCTTCTTGAGGGGAAAGCTGTAACTCTGTGAGATGAAATAACATAACACAAAGCAGTTTCTCAGAAAGCTTATTTTCGGTTTTTATCTTAGCATATTTCCATTTTCACCATAACCCTCTCTGGGCATCCAAATATCACTTTGCAAATTCCACAAGAGCAGTCTTAGAGAACTGCTTCTTGAGGGGAAAGCTGTAACTCTGTGAGATGAATTAAGAGAACACAAAGCAATTTCTCAGAAAGTTTCTATCCAATTTTTAACGGAAGATATTTCCTTTTTCACCATAGCCCTCTAAGGGCTTCCAAATTTCACTTTGTAAATTCCACAAGAACAGTCTTAGCGAAAGGCTTCTTGAGGGGAAAGCTGTAACTCTGTGAGATGAATTAAGAGAACACAAGGAAGTTTCTCAGAGAGTTTATTTCCATTTCTAAACTGAAGATATTTCCTTTTTCACATAGCCCTCTATGGGCTTCCAAATATCACTTTGCCAATTCCACAAGAACTGTCTTAGTGAAAGGCTTCTTGAGGGAAAACCTGTAACGCTGTGAGATGAATTAACAGAACACAAAGCAGTTTCTCAGAAGCCTTCTTTCAAGTTTTTAACTGAAGATATTTCCTTTTTCAACATAGCCCTCTACTGGCTTCCAAATATCACTTAGCAAATTAAACAGTAACAGTATTAGAGAAAGGATTCTGGAGAGGAAAGCTGTTACTCTGTCAGATGAATGCACAGAACACAAAGCAGTTTCTCAGAAATCTTCTTTCCAGTTTTTAACGGAAGATATTTCCTTTTTCACATTAGCGCTCTATGGGCTTCCAAATATGACTTTGCAGATTCCACAAGAAGAGTCTTAACGAAAGTCTTACTGAGGAGAAAGCTGTAACCCTGTGAGATGAACTTACAGAACACAACGCAATTTCTCAGAAAGCTTCTTTCCAGTTTTTAACTGAAGATATTTCCTTTTTCACCATAGCCCTCTATTGGCTTCCAAATATCACTTTGCAGATTTCACAAGAACAGTCTTAGAGAACGGCTTCTTTAGGGGAAGGTTGTAACTCCTTGGGATGAACTTACAGAACACAAAGTGCTTTCTCAGATATCTTCTTCTCGGTTTTTATCTTAGGATATTTCCATTTTCACCATAGCCCTCTATGGGCTTCCAAATATCACTTTGCATATTCCTCAAGAACAGTCTTAACGGAAGGCTTCTTGAGGAGAAACTGTAACTCTTAGAGATGAATTAACAGAACACAAAGCAGTTTCTTAGAAAGATTCTTTCAAGTTTTTAACTGAAGTTATTTCCTTTTTCATCATAGCCTTCTATGGGCTTCCAAATATCACTTTGCAAATTCCACAAGAACAGTCTTAGCCAAAGGCTTCTTGAGGGGAAAGCTGTAACTCTTTGAGATGAATTAACAGAGCACAAAGTAGTTTCTCAGAAAGCTTCTTTTCAGTTCTTGTCTTAGGACATTTCCTTTTTCACCATAGCCCTCTACGGGCTTTCAAATATCACTTTGCAAATTCCACAAGAGCTGTCTTAGTGAACGGCTTCTGGAGGAAAAAGCTGTAACTCTGTGAGATGAATTAACAGAACACAAAGCAGTTTCCCAGAAAACTTCTTTCCAGTTTTTAACGGAAGATTTTAATTGTTCAACATAGCTCTCTATGGGCTTCCAAATATCACGTTGCAATTTGCACCAGAACAGTCTTAGCGAAAGGCATCTTGAGATAAAAGCTGTAAGCCTTTGAGATGAATTAAGAGAACACAAAACAGTTTCTCAGAAAGCTTCTTTTCTGTTTTTATCCTAGGATATTTCCTTTTTCACCATAGCCTTCTAAGGGCTTCCAAATATCACTTTGCAAATTCCACAAGAAAAGTCTTAGCGAAAGGCTTCTGTAGGGGACCACTCTAACTCTGTTAGATGAATTAACAGAACACAAAGCGGATTCTCTGAAATCTTCTTTCCAGTTTTTAACGGAAAATATTTCCTTTTTCACGCAAGCTCTCTAGAGTCTTTCAAATATCACTTTGCAAATGCCACAAGAACAGTCTTAGCGAAAGGCATCTTTCAGGGAAAGCTTTAACTCTGTGAGATGAATTAACAGAACACAAAGCAGTTTCTCAGAAATCTTCTTTCCAGTTATTAACGGGAGATATTTCCTTTTTCACCATAGCCCCTATAGGCTTCCAAATATCACTTTGAAAATTCCACAAGAACAGTCTTTGGGAAAGACTTCTTGAGGGGAAAGCTGTATCTCTGTGAGATGAATTAACAGAACACAAAGTAGTTTCTCAGAAGTCTTCTTTCCAGTTTTTAACGGATGATATTTCCTTTTTTACCATAGACTTCTATGGGTTTCGAAATATCACTTGGCAAATTCCACAAGAACAGTCTTTGAGAAAAGCTTCTTGTGGGAAAATCTGTAACTCTGTGAGATGAATTAACAGAACACACATCAATTTCTCCGAAACCTTCTTTCCAGTTTTACACTGAAGATATTTCCTTTTTCACCATAGCCCTCTAGGGGTTCCAAATATCACTTTGAAAATTCCACAAGAAAAGTCGTAGCGAAAGGCTTCTTTAGGGGAAAGCTGTAACTCTGTGAGATGAGTTAGCAGAACACAAACTAGTTTCTCAGAAATCTTCTTTCCAGTAGTTAACGGAATATATTTCCTTTTTCACCGTAGCCCTCTATGGGCTTACAAATATCACTTTGCAAATTCCACAAGTACGGTCCTAGTGAAAAATTTCTTGAGGGGAAAGCTGTAACTCGGTGTGATGTATTAACCAAACACATGGCAGCTACACAGATTGCTTCTTTCCAGTTTTTAATGGAAGATATTTCCTTTTTCAACATAGCCCTCTATGGTCTTCCAAATATCTCTTTGCAAATTACACAAGAACAGCCTTCGTGAACGGCTTCTTGAGGGGAAAGCTGTATCTCTGTAAGATGAACTAACAGAACACAAAGCAGATTCTCAGAAAGCTTCTTTTCGGTTTTTATCTTAGGATATTTCCAATTTCACCATAACCCCCTATGGACTTCCAAATATCACTTTGAAAATTCCACAAGAACAGTCTTAGCGAAAGGCTTCTTGAGGGGAAAGCTGTAACTCTTTGAGATGAATTAACAGAACACAAAGCAGTTTCTCAGAAATCTTCTTTTCAGTTTTTTTCTTAGGATATTTCCTTTTTCAGTATTGCTCTCTATGGTCTTCCAAATATCAATTCGCAAATTCAACAAGAACAGTCTTAGCAAAAGGCTTCTTGAGGGGAAACTCTAACTCTTCGATATGAATTAAGAGAACACAAAGCAGTTTTTCAGAAAGCTTATTTTCAGTTTTTAACTGAAGATATTTCCTTTTTCACCATTTCCCTCTATGGGCTTCCCAATATCACTTTGCAAATTCCAAAAGAACAGTCTTAGCGAAAGGTTTCTTGAGGGGAAAGCTGTAACTCTGTGAGTTGAAGTAACAGAACACAAAGCAGTTTCTCAGAATCCTTCTTTTCAGTTTTTATCATAGGATATTTCCTTTTTCACCATAGCCCTCTATGGGCTTCCAAGTATCACCTTGGAAATTCCACAAGAACACTCTTAGCGAAAGGCTTCTTGAGGGGAAAGATATAACTCTGTGATATGAATTAACAGAACACAAATCAGTTTATCAGAAAGCTTCTTTTCAGTTTTTATCTTACGATATTTCCTTTTTCGCCATAGCTCACTATGTGCTTCCAAATATCACTTTGCAAATTCCACAAGAACAGTCTTAGCGAAAGGCTTCCTGAGGGGAAAGCTGTTACACTGTGGGATGAATTAACAGAACAAAAGGCAGTTTCTCAGAAAGCTTCTTTCCAATTTTTAACGGAAGAAATTTCCTTTTTCACCATAGCAAACTATGGGTTTCCAAATATCACTTTGCAAATTCCACAAGAACACACTTTGCCAAAGGATTCTTGAGCGGAAAGCTGTAACTCTGTGAGATGAATTCACAGAACACAAAACCGTTTCTCAAAAAGCTTCTTTTCATTTTTTATCTTAGGATGTTTCCCTTTTCACCATAGCCCTGTAAGGGATTCCAAATAACACTTTTTGCATTCCACAAGAACAGTCTTAGCGAAAGCCTTCTTGAGCGAAAGCTGTAACTCTGTGAGATGAATTAAGAGAACACAAAGCCGTTTCTCACGAAGCTTCTTTAAAATTTTTAACGGAAGAGATTTCCTTTTTAACCATAGCCCTCTATGGGCTTCCAAATATCACTCTGCAAATTCCACAAGAACAGACTTAGCGAAGGCTTCTTGAGGGGAAAGCTGTATCTCTGTGAGATTAAATAACAGAACACAACGCAGTTTCTCAGAAAGCTTCTTTCCAGTTTTTAACGGAAGAGATTTCCTTTTTCTCCATAGCACTCTATGGGCTTCCAAATATCACTTTGCAAATTCCACAACAATAGCCTTAGCGAAAGGGTTCTTTAGGGGAATGCTTTATCTCTGTGAGATGAATTAAGAGAACACAAGACCGTTTCTCAGAAAGCTTCTTTCCAGTTATAAACTGAATATATTTCCTTTTTCTCCATAGCCCTCAATGGGCTTCCAAATATCACCTTGCAATTTCCACAAGAACAGTCTTAGCGAAAGGCTTCTTGAGGTGGAATCTGTAACTCTGTGAACTGTATTAACAGAACACAATGCAGTTTCTCAAAAAGCTTCTTTCCAGTTTATAACTGAAGATATTTCCTTTTTCACTGAAGCCCTCTTTGGGCTTCCAAATATCACTTTGCAAATTCCACAAAAACAGTAGCAAAAAGCTTCTTGAGAAGAAAGCTATAACACTGTGAGATGAACTAACAGAACACAAAGCAGTTTCTCAGAATGCTTCTTTCCAGTTTCTAACTGAAGATATATTCTTCTTCACCATAACCCACTATGGGCTTCCAAATATCACTTTGCAAATTCCACAAGAACAGTCTTCGCGAAAGGCTTCTTGAGAGGAAAGTAGTAACTCTGTGAGATGAATTTAGACAACACAAAGCCGTTTCTCAGAAAGCTTCTTCCCAGTTTTTAACGGAATTAATTTCCTTTTTCACCATAGCCCTGTATGGGTTTCCAAATATCACTTTGAAAATTCCACAAGAACAGTCTTAGCGAAAGGCTTCTTAAGGGGAACGCTGTTACACTCAGGGATGAATTAACAGTACAAAACGCAGTTTCTCAGAAACCTTCTTTCCAGTTTTTAACGGAAGAGATTTCCTTTTTCACCATAGCCCTCTATGGGCTTCCAAATATCACTTTCCAAATTCCACAAGAACACTCTTAGCGAAAGGCTTCTTGTGCGGAAAACCGTAACTCTGTGAGATGAATTAACAGAACACAAAGCAGTTTCTCAGAAAGCTTCTTTTCAGTTTGTATCTTCGGTTATTTCCTTTTTCACCATAGCCCTCTAAGGGCTTCCAAATATCACTTTGTAAATTCCACAAGAAGAGTCTTAGCGAACGGCTTTTTGAGGGGAAAACTGTAACTCTGTGAGATGAATTAAGAGAACACCAAGCCGTTACTCAGAAAGCTTCTTTCCAGTTTTTAACGAAAGAGATTTCCTTTTTCACCATAGTCCTCTAAAGGCTATGAAATATCACTTTGCAAATTCCACATGAACAGCCTTAGCGAAAGGCTTCTTGAGGGTAAAGCTGTAACTCTGTGAGATGAATTAACAGAACACAAAGCAGTTTCTCAGAAAGCTTCTTTCCACTTTTTACCTGAAGATATTTCCTTTTTCACCATAGCCCTCTAAGGGCTTCCAAATATCACTTGGCAAATTACAAGAGAACAGTCTTAGCGAAAGGCTTCTTGAGGGGACAGCTGCAACTCTGTGAGATGAATTAACAGAACACAAAGCCGTTTCTCAGAAAACTTCTTCCCAGTTTTTAACGGAAGAGATTTCCTTTTTCACCGTAGCCCTCTATGGGCTTCCAAATAGCACTTTGCAAATTCCACAAGAACAGTCTTAGCGAAAGGCTTCTTGAGGGGAAAGCTGTAACCCTGGGAGATGAATAAACAGAACACAAAGCTGCTTCTCGGAAAGCTTCTTTCCAGTTTTTAACGGAAGACATTTCCTTTTTCACCACAGCCTTCTATGGCCTTCAAATATCACTTTGCATATTCCACCAAAACAGTCTTAGCGAAAGGATTCTTCAGGGGAAATCTGTAACTCGGTGGGATGAATTAACAGAACACAAAGCCGTTTCTCAGAAAGCTTCTTTCCAGTTTTTAACTGAAGAGATTTCCTTTTTCACCGTAGCCCTCTATGGGCTTCCAAATATCACTTTGCATATTCCACAAGAACAGTCTTAGCGATTGGCTTCTTGAGGGGAAAGCTGTTACTCTGTGAGATGAATTAAGAGAACACAAAGCCGTTTCTCAGAAAGCTTCTTTCTTGTTTTTAACGGAATTGATTTCCTTTTTCACCATAGCCGTCTATGGGCTTCCAAATATCACATTGCAAATTCCACAAGAACAGTCTTAGCGAAAGGCTTCTTCAGGGGAAAGCTGTTACTCTGTGGGACGAATTAACAGAACAAAAAGCAGTTTCTCAGAAAGCTTCTTTCCAGTTTTTGACGGAAGAGATTTCCTTTTTAACCATAGCCCTCTATGGACTTTAATTATCACTTTGCAAATACCACAAGAACAGTCTTAACGAAAGGCTTCCTGAGCGGAAAGCTCTAACTCTGTGACATGAATCAACAAAACACAATGCAGTTTCTCAGAAAGCTTCCTTTCGGTTTTTATCTTAGGATATTTCCTTTTTTGCCATAACCCTCTAGTGGCTTCAAATAGCACTTTGCAAATTCCACAAGAACAACCTCAGTGAACGGTTTCTTCAGGGGAAAGCTGTAACTCTGTGAGATGAATTAACAGAACACAAAAAGCAGTCTCTCAGAAACCTTCTATACAGTTTTTAACAGAAGAAATTTTCTTTTTCACCATAGCCCTCTATGGGCACCCAAATATCTGTTTGCAATTTCCACAAGAACAGTCTTAGACAATGGCTACTTGAGGGGAAAGCTGTAACTCTGTGAGATGAATTAACAGAACACAAAGGAGTTTCTCAGAAAATATCTTTTCAGTTTTTATCCTAGGATGTTTCCTTTTTCACCATATCCCTTAATGGGCTTCCAAATATCACTTTGCAAATTCCACAAGAAGAGTCTTAGCGAAATTCTTCTTGAGGGGAAAGCTGTAAATCTGTGAGATGAATTAACAAAACACAAGGTAATTTCCCAGAAAGCTTCTTTCCAGTTTTTAACGGAAGATATTCCCTTTTTCACCATAGCCTTCTATGGGCTTCCAAATATCACTATGCCTATCCAACAAGAACAGTCTTAACGAAAGGTTTCCTACGGAGAAATCTGTAACTTTGTGAGATGAATTAACAGAAAACAAAACAGTTTCTCAGAGAGCTTCTTTCAAGTTTTAAACGGAAGATAATTCCTGTTTCACCATAGCCCTCTATGGCTTTCAAAATATCACTTTTTAAATTCCAAAAGAACAATCTTAGCGAAACGCTTATTGAGGGAAAAGCTCTGACTCTTTGAGATCAATTAGCAGAACACAAAGCACTCACCCAGAAAGCTTCTTTCCTGTTTTTAACTGAAGAAAATTCCTTTTTCACCATAGTCCTCTATGGGCTTCCAACTATCACTTTGCAAATCCCACAAGAGCAGTCTTAGCGAAAGGCTTCTTGTGGGGAAAGCTGTAACTCTGTGAGATTAATTAACAGAAGGCAAGACAGTTTCTCAGAAAGCTTCTTTCCAGTTTTCAACGGAATATATTTCCTTTTTCACCATAGCCCCCTATGTGCTTCCAAATATCACTTTGCAAATTTCACAAGAACAGTCTTAGTGAACGGCCTCTTGAAAGGAAAGCTGTAACCCCATGAGATGAACTAACAGAATACAAAGTAGTTTGTCAGAAAGCTTCTTATCGGTTTTTATCTTAGGATATTTCCATTTTCACCATAGCCTTCTACGGCCTTCCAAATATCACTTTACGAATTCCAAAAGAACAACCTTTGCCAAAAGCTTCTTGAGGAGAAAGCAGTAACTCCGTGAGGTGAATTAACACAACACAGAGTAGTTTCTCAGAAAGCTTCTTTCCAGTTTTTAACTGAAGATATTTCCTTTTTCACCGTAGCCCTCTATGGGCTTCCAAATATCACTTTGCAAATTCCACAGTAAGAGTCTTAGCGAAATTCTTCTTCAGGGGAAAGCTGTAACTCTATGAGATGAATTAACAGAACAGAGAGTAGTTTCTCAGAAAGATTGTTTCCAGTTTTTAACGGAAGATATTTCCTTTTTCACCATTGCCCTCTATGGGATTCCAAATATCACTTTGCAAATTCCACAAGAATAGTCTTAGGGAACGGCTTCTTGAGAAGAAAGCTGTAATTCTGTGAAATGAATTAGCAGAACACAAAGCAGTTTCTCAGAAAGCTTCTTTCCAGTTTTTAACGGCAGATATTTCCTTTAACACCCTGGCCCTTTATCGTCTTCCAACTATCACTTGGGAAATTCCACAAGAACAGTCTTAGCGAAAGGCTTCTTCAGGGGAAAGCTGAAACTCTGTGAGAGGAATTAACAGAACGCAAAGCAGTTTCTCAGAATGCTTGTTTTCTGTTTTTATCTTAGGAAATTTCCATTTTCATCAAGTTCCTCTAGGAGTTTCCAAATATCACTTTGCATATCCCACAAGAACAGTCTTAGGGAAAGTGTTCTTGAGGGGAAAGCTGTAATTCCGTGAGATGAATTAAGAGAACACAAAGCAGTTTCCCTCAAAGCTTCTTTCCAGTTTTTAACGGAAGATATTTCCTTTTACACCATAGCCCACTATGGGCTTCCAGATATCACTTTCCAAATTTCACAAGAACAGTCTTAGTGAACGTCTTCCTGGAGGGAAAGTTGTAACTCTGTGAGATGAATTAACAGAACAGAATGCAGTTTCTCAGAAAGCTTCTTTCCCCTTTTAACAGAAGAGAATTCCTTTTTCACCATAGTACTCTATGGGCTTCCAAATATCACTGTGCAAATTCCACAAGAACAGACTTATCGAAAGGCTTCTTGAGGCGAAAGCTGTAACTCTGTGAGATGAAATAAGAGAACACAAAGCCGTTCTCAGAAAGTTTCTTTCCAGTTTTTAACTGAAGATATTTCCTTTTTCACCATAGCCCTCTATGGGCTTCCAAATTTCACTTTGCTAATTCCACAAGAACAGTCTTAGCGAAAGGCTTCTTGAGGGGAAAGCTGTAACCCTGTGAGATGAATTAACAGAACACAAAGCTGTTTCTCAGAAAGCTTCTTTCTAGTTTTTAATGGAAGACATTTCCTTTTTCCCAATAGCCTTCTATGGGCTTTCAAATATCACTTTGCATATTCCACCAGAACAGTCTTAGCGAAAGGTTTCTTGAGGGGAAATCTGTAACTCTGTGTGATGAATTAACAGAACACAAAGCCGTTTCTCAGAAAGCTTCTTTCCAGTTTTTAACAGAAGATATTTCCTTTTTCACCATAGCCCTGTAAGGGCTTCCAAATATCACATTGCAAATTCCACAAGAACAGTCTTAGAGAAAGGCTTCTTCAGGGGAAAGCTGTTACTATGTGGGATGAATTAACAGAACAAAAAGCAGCTTCTCAAAAAGCTTCTTTCCAGTTTTTAACGGAAGGGATTTCCTTTTTAACCATAGCCCTCTATGGACTTTAATTATCACTTTGCAAATACCACAGGAACAGTCTTAGCGAAAGGCTTCCTGAGCGGAAAGCTGTAACTCTGTGAGATGAATTAACAAAACACAATGCAGTTTCTCAGAAAGCTTCCTTTCGGTTTTTATCTTAGGATATTTCCTTTTTCGCAATTACCCTCTAGTGGCTTCCCATAGCACTTTGCGAATTCCACAAGAACAATCTCAGTGAACGGTTTCATCAGGGGAAAGCTGTAACTCTGTGAGATGAATTAACAGAACACAAAAAGCAGTTTCTCAGAAACCTTCTTTGCAGTTTTTAACAGAAGATATTTCCTTTTTCACCATAGCCCTCTATGGGCACCCAAATATCTCTTTGCCAATTCCACAAGAACAGTCTTAGAGAATCGCTACTTGAGGGGATCGCTGTAACTCTGTGAGATGAATTAACAGAACACAAAGCAGTTTCTCAGAAAACTTCTTTTCAGTTTTTATCCTAGGATGTTTCTTTTTCACCTAGCCCTGTATGGCCTTCAAAATATCAGCTTGCAACTTCCACAAGAACAGTCTTAGCGATTTTCTTCTTGAGTGGAAAGCTGTAACTCTGTCAGTTGAATTAACAAAACACAAGGCAGTTTCCCCGAAAGCTTCTTTCCAGTTTTTAACGGAAGATATTCCCTTTTTTAACATAGCCTTCTATGGGCTTCCAAATATCACTATGCCTATCCAACAAGAATAGTCTTAGAGAAAGGCTTCTTGAGGGGAATGCTGTAACTCTGTAACATGAATTAACAGAACACAAAGCAGTTTCTCAGAAAGCTTCTTTCCAGTTTTTAACGTAAGATATTTCCTTTTTCCCCATAGACTTCTATGGGCTTCCAAATATCACTTTGCAAATTCCACAAGAACAGTCCTAGCAAAAGGCTTCTTGAGGGGAAAGCTGTAACTCTGTGAGATGAACTAACAGAACACAAAGCAGTTTCTCAGAAAGCTTCTTTTAGGTTTTCATCTTAGGATATATATTTTTTCACCGTAGACCTCTAAGGGCTTCCAAATATCACTTTGGAAATTCCACAAGAACTGTCTTAGCGAATGGCTTCTTGAGGGTTAAGCTGTTCGACTGAGAGATGTATTAACAGAACACAAAGCATTGTGTTTGAAAGCTTCCTTCTGGTTTTTCACTGAAGACATTTTCTTTTTCACCATAGCCCTCTATGGGCTTTCAAATATCACTTTGCAATTTCCACAAGAAGAGTCTTAGTGAACGGCACCTTGAGGCAAAGCTATAACACTCTGAGATGAATTAAGAGAACCCACAGCAGTTTCTCTGAAATCTTCTTTCCAGTTTTAACGGAAGATATTTCCTTTTTCACCATAGCCGTCTATGGGCTTCAAAATATCACTTTGGAAATTCCACAAGAACAGTCTTAGCGAAAGGCTCCTTGAGAAAGGCTTTTTAGGGGAAAGCTGTATCTCTGTGAGATGATTTAACAGAACACAAGGCAGTTTGTCAGAAAGCTTCTTTCATGTTTTTAACGGAAGATATTTCCTTTTTCACCATAGACCACTAAGGGGTTCCAAATATCACTTTGCAAATTCCACAAAAACAGTCTTAGCGAAAGTCTTCATGTGTGGAAAGCTGTAACTCTGCGAGATGAATTAACAGAACACAAAGCTCTTTCTCAGAAAGCTTCTTTCCAGTTTTTAACTGAAGATATTTCCTTTTTCACCATAGCCCTCTATGGGCTTCCAAATATCACTTTGCAAATTCAACAAGAACAGTCTTAGCAAAAGACTTCTTGAGGCGAAAGCTGTAACTCTGTGAAATGAATTAACGGAATACAAAGGAGTCTCTCAGAAAGCTTCTTTCCAGTTTTTAATTGAAGATATTTCCTTTTTCACCATAGACCTCTAAGGGCTTCCAAATATCACTTTGCAAATTCCACAGGAACAGTCCTAGCGAAAGGCTTCTGGAAGGGAAAGCTGTAACTCTGTGAGATGAATTAACAGAAAACAAAGCAGTTTCTCAGAAAGCTTCTTTCCAGTTTATATCGGAAGATATTTCCTTTTTCACCATAGCCCTCATTGGACGTCCAAATATGACTTTGAATATCCCACAAGAACATTCTTAGCGAAGGTTTCTTGTGGGGAAAGCTGTAACTCGGTCAGATGTATTATTAACAGAACACACGGCAGTTTCTCAGAAAATTTCTCTTCAGTTTTTAACTGAAGATATTTCCTTTTTCATCATAGCCCTCTATGAGCTTCCAAATATCACTTTGCAAATTCCACAGGAACAGTCTTAGCGAAAGGCTTCTGGAAGGGAAAGCTGTAACTCTGTGAGATGAATTAACAGAACACAAAGCAGTTTCTATGAAAGCTTCTTTTCATTTTTTATCTTAGGATATTTCCTTTTTCACTATAGCCCTGAATGGGTTTTGAAATATCACTTTGCAAATTCCAAAACAACAGTCTTAGTGAAAGGTTTCTGGAGGTGAAAGCTGTAACTCTCTGAGATGAATTAGCAGAACACAAAGTGGTTTCTCAGAAAGATTCTTTCCAGTTTTTAAGTGAAGATATTTCCTTTTTCACCATAGCCCTCTATGGGCTTCCAAATATCACTTTGCACATCCCACAAGAACAGTCTTAGTGAAAGGCTTCTAGAGGGGAAATCTGCAACTCTGTGAGATGAATTAACAGAACACAAAGCAGTTTCTCAGAAAGCTTCTTTCCAGTTTTTAACGGAAGATATTTCCTATTTATTTATTTATTTATTTATTTATTTATTTATTTATTTTGAGATGGAATCTGGCTCTGTCGCCCGGGCTGGAGTGCAGTGGCCGGATCTCAGCTCACTCCAAGCTCCGCCTCCCGGGTTTACACCATTCTCCTGCCTCAGCCTCCCGAGTAGCTGGGACTACAGGCGTCCACCACCTCGCCCGGCTAGTTTTTTGTATTTTTAGTAGAGACGTGGTTTCACCGAATTAGCCAGGATGGTCTCGATCTCCTGACCTCGTGATCTGCCTGTCTCAGCCTCCCAAAGTGCTGGGATTACAGGCTTGAGCCACCGCGCCCGGCGGATATTTCCTTTTTAACCATAGCCCTGTATGGGCTTCCAAATATCACTTTGCAAATTCCACAACAACAGTCTTAGTGAAAGTCTTCTTGAGGGGAAAGCTGTAACTCTGTGAGTGGATTTAACAGAAAACAAAGCAGTTGCTCAGAAAGCTTCTTTTCAGTTTTTATCTTAGGGTATTTCCTTTTTCACCATAGCCCTCTAAGGGCTTCGAAATATCACTTTGCAAATTCCACAAGAACAGTCTTAGCCAAAGACTTCTGGAGGGAAAAGCTGTAACTCTGTGAGATGAATTAACAGAACACAAAGCAGTTTCTCAGAAATTTTCTTTCCAGTTTTTAACGGAAGTTATTTCCTTTTTCACCGTAGCCCTCTCTGGGCTTCCAAATATCACTTTGCAAATTCCACAAGAACAGTCTTAGTGATCGGCTTCTTGAGGGGAAAGCTGTAAATAGCTGAGTTGAATTAACAGAACACAAAACAGTTTCTCAGAAATCTTCTTTCCAGTTTTTATCTTAGGATATTTCCTATTCCACCATAGCCCTCTATGGGCTTCCAAGTATCACTATGCAAATCACACAGGAACAGTCTTAGCGAAAGACTTCTTGTGGAGAAAGCTGTAACTCGGTGAGCTATATTAACAGAACACGCGGCAGTTTCTCAGAGTGCTTCTTTCTAGTTTCTAAGGGAAGATATTTCCTTTTTCACCATAGCCCACTATGGGCTTCCAAATATCACTTAGAAAATTTCACAAGAACAGTCTTACTGAATGGCTTCTTGAGGGGAAAGCGGTAACACTGTGAGATTAACTAAAAGAACACAAAGCAGTTTCTCAGAAAGCTTCTTCTCGGTTTTTATCTTAGGATATTTCCTTTTTCACCATAGCCATCTATGGGCTTCCAATTATCACTTTGCAAATACCACAAGAACAGTCTTAGCGGAAGGTGTCTTCAGGGGAAAGCTCTAATTCTTTGAGATGAATTAACAGAACACACAGCAGTTTCTCAGAAAGCCTCTTTTCAGTTTTTAACTGAAGATATTTCCTTTTTCACCGTAGCCCTCTATGGGCTTCCAAATATCACTTTGCAAATACCACAACAGCAGCCTTAGCGAAAGGCTTCTTGAGGGTAAAGCTTTAACTCTGTGAGTTGAATTAACGGAAATCAAAGCAGTTTCTCAGAAAGTTTCTTTTCAGTTTTTATCTTAGGATATTTACTTTTTCACCATAGCCCTCTAAGGGCTTCCAAATGTCACTTGGCAAATTCCACAAGAACAGTCTCAGTGAACGGCTCCTTTAGCAGAAAGCTGTAACTCTGTGAGATGAACTACCTGAACAGAAAGCAGTTTCTCAGAAAGATTCTTTTCGGTTTTTATCTAAGGATATTTCCATTATCACCATAGCCCTTTATGGGATTCCAAATATCACTTTGCAAATTCCACAACAACAGACTTCGCGAAAGGCTTTTTGAGGGGAAAGCTATAACTCTGTGAAATGAATTAACAGAACACAAAGCAGTTTCTCAGAAATCATCTTTCCAGTTTTTAACGGAAGATATTTCCTTTTTCACCATAGCCCTCTAGGGTTTCGAATTATCACTTTACAAATTCCACAAAAACACTCTTAGCGAAAGACTTCTTGAGGGGAGAACTGTAACTCTGTGAGATGAATTAACAGAACACAAAGCAGTTTCTCAGAAAGCTTCTTTCCAGTTTTTAACTGAATGTATATCCTTTTTTACCATAGCCCTCTAAGGGCTTCCAAATATCTCTTTGCAAATTCCACAAGAACAGTCTTAGCGAAAGCCTTCTTGAGGGGAAAGCTGGAACACTGTGAGATGAATTAACAGAACACAAAGCAGCTTCTCAAAAAGCTTTTTTTCAGTTTTTATCTTAGGCTATTTCCTTTTTCACCATAGCCCCCTGTTGGCTTCTAAATATCACTATGCAAATTCCACAAGAGCAGTCTTAGCGAAAGGATTCTTGAGGGGAAAGCTGTAACTCTTTGAGATGAATTAACAGAACACAAAGCACATTCTCAGAAAGTTTCTATTCAGTTTTTAACTGAAGATATTTCCTTTCTCACCATAGCCCACTTTGGGCTACCAAATATCACTTTGCAAATTCCACAAGAACAGACTTAGCGAAAGGCTTCTTGAGGGGAAAGCTGTAACTCTGTGACATGAATTAACAGAACACAAAGCAGTTTCTCGGAAAGCTTCTTTCCACTTTTTAACAGAAGACATTTCCTTTTTCACTATAGCCCTCTATGGGCTTCCAAATATCACTTGTCAAATTCTTCAAGAACAGCCTTTGCAAAAGGCTTCTTGAGGGGAAAGCTGTAACGCTGTGACATGAATTATCAGAACACAAAGCAGTTTCTCAGAGAGCTTCTTTTCAGTTTTTGTATTACTGTATTCCCTTTTTCACCATAGCCCTCTCTGGGCCTCTAAATATCACCTTCCAATTTCCACAAGAACAGTCTTAGCGAAAGGCTTCTTGAGGGGAAAGCTGTAACTCTGTGAGATGAAATAACATAACACAAAGCAGTTTCTCAGAAAGCTTATTTTCGGTTTTTATCTTAGCATATTTCCATTTTCACCATAACCCTCTCTGGGCATCCAAATATCACTTTGCAAATTCCACAAGAGCAGTCTTAGAGAACTGCTTCTTGAGGGGAAAGCTGTAACTCTGTGAGATGAATTAAGAGAACACAAAGCAATTTCTCAGAAAGTTTCTATCCAATTTTTAACGGAAGATATTTCCTTTTTCACCATAGCCCTCTAAGGGCTTCCAAATTTCACTTTGTAAATTCCACAAGAACAGTCTTAGCGAAAGGCTTCTTGAGGGGAAAGCTGTAACTCTGTGAGATGAATTAAGAGAACACAAGGAAGTTTCTCAGAGAGTTTATTTCCATTTCTAAACTGAAGATATTTCCTTTTTCACATAGCCCTCTATGGGCTTCCAAATATCACTTTGCCAATTCCACAAGAACTGTCTTAGTGAAAGGCTTCTTGAGGGAAAACCTGTAACGCTGTGAGATGAATTAACAGAACACAAAGCAGTTTCTCAGAAGCCTTCTTTCAAGTTTTTAACTGAAGATATTTCCTTTTTCAACATAGCCCTCTACTGGCTTCCAAATATCACTTAGCAAATTAAACAGTAACAGTATTAGAGAAAGGATTCTGGAGAGGAAAGCTGTTACTCTGTCAGATGAATGCACAGAACACAAAGCAGTTTCTCAGAAATCTTCTTTCCAGTTTTTAACGGAAGATATTTCCTTTTTCACATTAGCGCTCTATGGGCTTCCAAATATGACTTTGCAGATTCCACAAGAAGAGTCTTAACGAAAGTCTTACTGAGGAGAAAGCTGTAACCCTGTGAGATGAACTTACAGAACACAACGCAATTTCTCAGAAAGCTTCTTTCCAGTTTTTAACTGAAGATATTTCCTTTTTCACCATAGCCCTCTATTGGCTTCCAAATATCACTTTGCAGATTTCACAAGAACAGTCTTAGAGAACGGCTTCTTTAGGGGAAGGTTGTAACTCCTTGGGATGAACTTACAGAACACAAAGTGCTTTCTCAGATATCTTCTTCTCGGTTTTTATCTTAGGATATTTCCATTTTCACCATAGCCCTCTATGGGCTTCCAAATATCACTTTGCATATTCCTCAAGAACAGTCTTAACGGAAGGCTTCTTGAGGAGAAACTGTAACTCTTAGAGATGAATTAACAGAACACAAAGCAGTTTCTTAGAAAGATTCTTTCAAGTTTTTAACTGAAGTTATTTCCTTTTTCATCATAGCCTTCTATGGGCTTCCAAATATCACTTTGCAAATTCCACAAGAACAGTCTTAGCCAAAGGCTTCTTGAGGGGAAAGCTGTAACTCTTTGAGATGAATTAACAGAGCACAAAGTAGTTTCTCAGAAAGCTTCTTTTCAGTTCTTGTCTTAGGACATTTCCTTTTTCACCATAGCCCTCTACGGGCTTTCAAATATCACTTTGCAAATTCCACAAGAGCTGTCTTAGTGAACGGCTTCTGGAGGAAAAAGCTGTAACTCTGTGAGATGAATTAACAGAACACAAAGCAGTTTCCCAGAAAACTTCTTTCCAGTTTTTAACGGAAGATTTTAATTGTTCAACATAGCTCTCTATGGGCTTCCAAATATCACGTTGCAATTTGCACCAGAACAGTCTTAGCGAAAGGCATCTTGAGATAAAAGCTGTAAGCCTTTGAGATGAATTAAGAGAACACAAAACAGTTTCTCAGAAAGCTTCTTTTCTGTTTTTATCCTAGGATATTTCCTTTTTCACCATAGCCTTCTAAGGGCTTCCAAATATCACTTTGCAAATTCCACAAGAAAAGTCTTAGCGAAAGGCTTCTGTAGGGGACCACTCTAACTCTGTTAGATGAATTAACAGAACACAAAGCGGATTCTCTGAAATCTTCTTTCCAGTTTTTAACGGAAAATATTTCCTTTTTCACGCAAGCTCTCTAGAGTCTTTCAAATATCACTTTGCAAATGCCACAAGAACAGTCTTAGCGAAAGGCATCTTTCAGGGAAAGCTTTAACTCTGTGAGATGAATTAACAGAACACAAAGCAGTTTCTCAGAAATCTTCTTTCCAGTTATTAACGGGAGATATTTCCTTTTTCACCATAGCCCCTATAGGCTTCCAAATATCACTTTGAAAATTCCACAAGAACAGTCTTTGGGAAAGACTTCTTGAGGGGAAAGCTGTATCTCTGTGAGATGAATTAACAGAACACAAAGTAGTTTCTCAGAAGTCTTCTTTCCAGTTTTTAACGGATGATATTTCCTTTTTTACCGTAGACTTCTATGGGTTTCGAAATATCACTTGGCAAATTCCACAAGAACAGTCTTTGAGAAAAGCTTCTTGTGGGAAAATCTGTAACTCTGTGAGATGAATTAACAGAACACACATCAATTTCTCCGAAACCTTCTTTCCAGTTTTACACTGAAGATATTTCCTTTTTCACCATAGCCCTCTAGGGGTTCCAAATATCACTTTGAAAATTCCACAAGAAAAGTCGTAGCGAAAGGCTTCTTTAGGGGAAAGCTGTAACTCTGTGAGATGAGTTAGCAGAACACAAACTAGTTTCTCAGAAATCTTCTTTCCAGTAGTTAACGGAATATATTTCCTTTTTCACCGTAGCCCTCTATGGGCTTACAAATATCACTTTGCAAATTCCACAAGTACGGTCCTAGTGAAAAATTTCTTGAGGGGAAAGCTGTAACTCGGTGTGATGTATTAACCAAACACATGGCAGCTACACAGATTGCTTCTTTCCAGTTTTTAATGGAAGATATTTCCTTTTTCAACATAGCCCTCTATGGTCTTCCAAATATCTCTTTGCAAATTACACAAGAACAGCCTTCGTGAACGGCTTCTTGAGGGGAAAGCTGTATCTCTGTAAGATGAACTAACAGAACACAAAGCAGATTCTCAGAAAGCTTCTTTTCGGTTTTTATCTTAGGATATTTCCAATTTCACCATAACCCCCTATGGACTTCCAAATATCACTTTGAAAATTCCACAAGAACAGTCTTAGCGAAAGGCTTCTTGAGGGGAAAGCTGTAACTCTTTGAGATGAATTAACAGAACACAAAGCAGTTTCTCAGAAATCTTCTTTTCAGTTTTTTTCTTAGGATATTTCCTTTTTCAGTATTGCTCTCTATGGTCTTCCAAATATCAATTCGCAAATTCAACAAGAACAGTCTTAGCAAAAGGCTTCTTGAGGGGAAACTCTAACTCTTCGATATGAATTAAGAGAACACAAAGCAGTTTTTCAGAAAGCTTATTTTCAGTTTTTAACTGAAGATATTTCCTTTTTCACCATTTCCCTCTATGGGCTTCCCAATATCACTTTGCAAATTCCAAAAGAACAGTCTTAGCGAAAGGTTTCTTGAGGGGAAAGCTGTAACTCTGTGAGTTGAAGTAACAGAACACAAAGCAGTTTCTCAGAATCCTTCTTTTCAGTTTTTATCATAGGATATTTCCTTTTTCACCATAGCCCTCTATGGGCTTCCAAGTATCACCTTGGAAATTCCACAAGAACACTCTTAGCGAAAGGCTTCTTGAGGGGAAAGATATAACTCTGTGATATGAATTAACAGAACACAAATCAGTTTATCAGAAAGCTTCTTTTCAGTTTTTATCTTACGATATTTCCTTTTTCGCCATAGCTCACTATGTGCTTCCAAATATCACTTTGCAAATTCCACAAGAACAGTCTTAGCGAAAGGCTTCCTGAGGGGAAAGCTGTTACACTGTGGGATGAATTAACAGAACAAAAGGCAGTTGCTCAGAAAGCTTCTTTCCAATTTTTAACGGAAGAAATTTCCTTTTTCACCATAGCAAACTATGGGTTTCCAAATATCACTTTGCAAATTCCACAAGAACACACTTTGCCAAAGGATTCTTGAGCGGAAAGCTGTAACTCTGTGAGATGAATTCACAGAACACAAAACCGTTTCTCAAAAAGCTTCTTTTCATTTTTTATCTTAGGATGTTTCCCTTTTCACCATAGCCCTGTAAGGGATTCCAAATAACACTTTTTGCATTCCACAAGAACAGTCTTAGCGAAAGCCTTCTTGAGCGAAAGCTGTAACTCTGTGAGATGAATTAAGAGAACACAAAGCCGTTTCTCACGAAGCTTCTTTAAAATTTTTAACGGAAGAGATTTCCTTTTTAACCATAGCCCTCTATGGGCTTCCAAATATCACTCTGCAAATTCCACAAGAACAGTCTTAGCGAAGGCTTCTTGAGGGGAAAGCTGTATCTCTGTGAGATTAAATAAAAGAACACAACGCAGTTTCTCAGAAAGCTTCTTTCCAGTTTTTAACGGAAGAGATTTCCTTTTTCTCCATAGCACTCTATGGGCTTCCAAATATCACTTTGCAAATTCCACAACAACAGCCTTAGCGAAAGGGTTCTTTAGGGG
The DNA here is from genome assembly GCF_047675955.1 of Chlorocebus sabaeus. Lineage (NCBI taxonomy): Eukaryota > Metazoa > Chordata > Mammalia > Primates > Cercopithecidae > Chlorocebus > Chlorocebus sabaeus. The sequence goes on along the minus strand of NW_027327784.1, from coordinate 100,554 downwards.
AATGCTTTATCTCTGTGAGATGAATTAAGAGAACACAAGACCGTTTCTCAGAAAGCTTCTTTCCAGTTATAAACTGAATATATTTCCTTTTTCTCCATAGCCCTCAATGGGCTTCCAAATATCACCTTGCAATTTCCACAAGAACAGTCTTAGCGAAAGGCTTCTTGAGGTGGAAACTGTAACTCTGTGAACTGTATTAACAGAACACAATGCAGTTTCTCAAAAAGCTTCTTTCCAGTTTATAACTGAAGATATTTCCTTTTTCACTGAAGCCCTCTTTGGGCTTCCAAATATCACTTTGCAAATTCCACAAAAACAGTAGCAAAAAGCTTCTTGAGAAGAAAGCTATAACACTGTGAGATGAACTAACAGAACACAAAGCAGTTTCTCAGAATGCTTCTTTCCAGTTTCTAACTGAAGATATATTCTTCTTCACCATAACCCACTATGGGCTTCCAAATATCACTTTGCAAATTCCACAAGAACAGTCTTCGCGAAAGGCTTCTTGAGAGGAAAGTAGTAACTCTGTGAGATGAATTTAGACAACACAAAGCCGTTTCTCAGAAAGCTTCTTCCCAGTTTTTAACGGAATTAATTTCCTTTTTCACCATAGCCCTGTATGGGTTTCCAAATATCACTTTGAAAATTCCACAAGAACAGTCTTAGCGAAAGGCTTCTTAAGGGGAACGCTGTTACACTCAGGGATGAATTAACAGTACAAAACGCAGTTTCTCAGAAACCTTCTTTCCAGTTTTTAACGGAAGAGATTTCCTTTTTCACCATAGCCCTCTATGGGCTTCCAAATATCACTTTCCAAATTCCACAAGAACACTCTTAGCGAAAGGCTTCTTGTGCGGAAAACCGTAACTCTGTGAGATGAATTAACAGAACACAAAGCAGTTTCTCAGAAAGCTTCTTTTCAGTTTGTATCTTCGGTTATTTCCTTTTTCACCATAGCCCTCTAAGGGCTTCCAAATATCACTTTGTAAATTCCACAAGAAGAGTCTTAGCGAACGGCTTTTTGAGGGGAAAACTGTAACTCTGTGAGATGAATTAAGAGAACACCAAGCCGTTACTCAGAAAGCTTCTTTCCAGTTTTTAACGAAAGAGATTTCCTTTTTCACCATAGTCCTCTAAAGGCTATGAAATATCACTTTGCAAATTCCACATGAACAGCCTTAGCGAAAGGCTTCTTGAGGGTAAAGCTGTAACTCTGTGAGATGAATTAACAGAACACAAAGCAGTTTCTCAGAAAGCTTCTTTCCACTTTTTACCTGAAGATATTTCCTTTTTCACCATAGCCCTCTAAGGGCTTCCAAATATCACTTGGCAAATTACAAGAGAACAGTCTTAGCGAAAGGCTTCTTGAGGGGACAGCTGCAACTCTGTGAGATGAATTAACAGAACACAAAGCCGTTTCTCAGAAAACTTCTTCCCAGTTTTTAACGGAAGAGATTTCCTTTTTCACCGTAGCCCTCTATGGGCTTCCAAATAGCACTTTGCAAATTCCACAAGAACAGTCTTAGCGAAAGGCTTCTTGAGGGGAAAGCTGTAACCCTGGGAGATGAATAAACAGAACACAAAGCTGCTTCTCGGAAAGCTTCTTTCCAGTTTTTAACGGAAGACATTTCCTTTTTCACCACAGCCTTCTATGGCCTTCAAATATCACTTTGCATATTCCACCAAAACAGTCTTAGCGAAAGGATTCTTCAGGGGAAATCTGTAACTCGGTGGGATGAATTAACAGAACACAAAGCCGTTTCTCAGAAAGCTTCTTTCCAGTTTTTAACTGAAGAGATTTCCTTTTTCACCGTAGCCCTCTATGGGCTTCCAAATATCACTTTGCATATTCCACAAGAACAGTCTTAGCGATTGGCTTCTTGAGGGGAAAGCTGTTACTCTGTGAGATGAATTAAGAGAACACAAAGCCGTTTCTCAGAAAGCTTCTTTCTTGTTTTTAACGGAATTGATTTCCTTTTTCACCATAGCCGTCTATGGGCTTCCAAATATCACATTGCAAATTCCACAAGAACAGTCTTAGCGAAAGGCTTCTTCAGGGGAAAGCTGTTACTCTGTGGGACGAATTAACAGAACAAAAAGCAGTTTCTCAGAAAGCTTCTTTCCAGTTTTTGACGGAAGAGATTTCCTTTTTAACCATAGCCCTCTATGGACTTTAATTATCACTTTGCAAATACCACAAGAACAGTCTTAACGAAAGGCTTCCTGAGCGGAAAGCTCTAACTCTGTGACATGAATCAACAAAACACAATGCAGTTTCTCAGAAAGCTTCCTTTCGGTTTTTATCTTAGGATATTTCCTTTTTTGCCATAACCCTCTAGTGGCTTCAAATAGCACTTTGCAAATTCCACAAGAACAACCTCAGTGAACGGTTTCTTCAGGGGAAAGCTGTAACTCTGTGAGATGAATTAACAGAACACAAAAAGCAGTCTCTCAGAAACCTTCTATACAGTTTTTAACAGAAGAAATTTTCTTTTTCACCATAGCCCTCTATGGGCACCCAAATATCTGTTTGCAATTTCCACAAGAACAGTCTTAGACAATGGCTACTTGAGGGGAAAGCTGTAACTCTGTGAGATGAATTAACAGAACACAAAGGAGTTTCTCAGAAAATATCTTTTCAGTTTTTATCCTAGGATGTTTCCTTTTTCACCATATCCCTTAATGGGCTTCCAAATATCACTTTGCAAATTCCACAAGAAGAGTCTTAGCGAAATTCTTCTTGAGGGGAAAGCTGTAAATCTGTGAGATGAATTAACAAAACACAAGGTAATTTCCCAGAAAGCTTCTTTCCAGTTTTTAACGGAAGATATTCCCTTTTTCACCATAGCCTTCTATGGGCTTCCAAATATCACTATGCCTATCCAACAAGAACAGTCTTAACGAAAGGTTTCCTACGGAGAAATCTGTAACTTTGTGAGATGAATTAACAGAAAACAAAACAGTTTCTCAGAGAGCTTCTTTCAAGTTTTAAACGGAAGATAATTCCTGTTTCACCATAGCCCTCTATGGCTTTCAAAATATCACTTTTTAAATTCCAAAAGAACAATCTTAGCGAAACGCTTATTGAGGGAAAAGCTCTGACTCTTTGAGATCAATTAGCAGAACACAAAGCACTCACCCAGAAAGCTTCTTTCCTGTTTTTAACTGAAGAAAATTCCTTTTTCACCATAGTCCTCTATGGGCTTCCAACTATCACTTTGCAAATCCCACAAGAGCAGTCTTAGCGAAAGGCTTCTTGTGGGGAAAGCTGTAACTCTGTGAGATTAATTAACAGAAGGCAAGACAGTTTCTCAGAAAGCTTCTTTCCAGTTTTCAACGGAATATATTTCCTTTTTCACCATAGCCCCCTATGTGCTTCCAAATATCACTTTGCAAATTTCACAAGAACAGTCTTAGTGAACGGCCTCTTGAAAGGAAAGCTGTAACCCCATGAGATGAACTAACAGAATACAAAGTAGTTTGTCAGAAAGCTTCTTATCGGTTTTTATCTTAGGATATTTCCATTTTCACCATAGCCTTCTACGGCCTTCCAAATATCACTTTACGAATTCCAAAAGAACAACCTTTGCCAAAAGCTTCTTGAGGAGAAAGCAGTAACTCCGTGAGGTGAATTAACACAACACAGAGTAGTTTCTCAGAAAGCTTCTTTCCAGTTTTTAACTGAAGATATTTCCTTTTTCACCGTAGCCCTCTATGGGCTTCCAAATATCACTTTGCAAATTCCACAGTAAGAGTCTTAGCGAAATTCTTCTTCAGGGGAAAGCTGTAACTCTATGAGATGAATTAACAGAACAGAGAGTAGTTTCTCAGAAAGATTGTTTCCAGTTTTTAACGGAAGATATTTCCTTTTTCACCATTGCCCTCTATGGGATTCCAAATATCACTTTGCAAATTCCACAAGAATAGTCTTAGGGAACGGCTTCTTGAGAAGAAAGCTGTAATTCTGTGAAATGAATTAGCAGAACACAAAGCAGTTTCTCAGAAAGCTTCTTTCCAGTTTTTAACGGCAGATATTTCCTTTAACACCCTGGCCCTTTATCGTCTTCCAACTATCACTTGGGAAATTCCACAAGAACAGTCTTAGCGAAAGGCTTCTTCAGGGGAAAGCTGAAACTCTGTGAGAGGAATTAACAGAACGCAAAGCAGTTTCTCAGAATGCTTGTTTTCTGTTTTTATCTTAGGAAATTTCCATTTTCATCAAGTTCCTCTAGGAGTTTCCAAATATCACTTTGCATATCCCACAAGAACAGTCTTAGGGAAAGTGTTCTTGAGGGGAAAGCTGTAATTCCGTGAGATGAATTAAGAGAACACAAAGCAGTTTCCCTCAAAGCTTCTTTCCAGTTTTTAACGGAAGATATTTCCTTTTACACCATAGCCCACTATGGGCTTCCAGATATCACTTTCCAAATTTCACAAGAACAGTCTTAGTGAACGTCTTCCTGGAGGGAAAGTTGTAACTCTGTGAGATGAATTAACAGAACAGAATGCAGTTTCTCAGAAAGCTTCTTTCCCCTTTTAACAGAAGAGAATTCCTTTTTCACCATAGTACTCTATGGGCTTCCAAATATCACTGTGCAAATTCCACAAGAACAGACTTATCGAAAGGCTTCTTGAGGCGAAAGCTGTAACTCTGTGAGATGAAATAAGAGAACACAAAGCCGTTCTCAGAAAGTTTCTTTCCAGTTTTTAACTGAAGATATTTCCTTTTTCACCATAGCCCTCTATGGGCTTCCAAATTTCACTTTGCTAATTCCACAAGAACAGTCTTAGCGAAAGGCTTCTTGAGGGGAAAGCTGTAACCCTGTGAGATGAATTAACAGAACACAAAGCTGTTTCTCAGAAAGCTTCTTTCTAGTTTTTAATGGAAGACATTTCCTTTTTCCCAATAGCCTTCTATGGGCTTTCAAATATCACTTTGCATATTCCACCAGAACAGTCTTAGCGAAAGGTTTCTTGAGGGGAAATCTGTAACTCTGTGTGATGAATTAACAGAACACAAAGCCGTTTCTCAGAAAGCTTCTTTCCAGTTTTTAACAGAAGATATTTCCTTTTTCACCATAGCCCTGTAAGGGCTTCCAAATATCACATTGCAAATTCCACAAGAACAGTCTTAGAGAAAGGCTTCTTCAGGGGAAAGCTGTTACTATGTGGGATGAATTAACAGAACAAAAAGCAGCTTCTCAAAAAGCTTCTTTCCAGTATTTAACGGAAGGGATTTCCTTTTTAACCATAGCCCTCTATGGACTTTAATTATCACTTTGCAAATACCACAGGAACAGTCTTAGCGAAAGGCTTCCTGAGCGGAAAGCTGTAACTCTGTGAGATGAATTAACAAAACACAATGCAGTTTCTCAGAAAGCTTCCTTTCGGTTTTTATCTTAGGATATTTCCTTTTTCGCAATTACCCTCTAGTGGCTTCCCATAGCACTTTGCGAATTCCACAAGAACAATCTCAGTGAACGGTTTCATCAGGGGAAAGCTGTAACTCTGTGAGATGAATTAACAGAACACAAAAAGCAGTTTCTCAGAAACCTTCTTTGCAGTTTTTAACAGAAGATATTTCCTTTTTCACCATAGCCCTCTATGGGCACCCAAATATCTCTTTGCCAATTCCACAAGAACAGTCTTAGAGAATCGCTACTTGAGGGGATCGCTGTAACTCTGTGAGATGAATTAACAGAACACAAAGCAGTTTCTCAGAAAACTTCTTTTCAGTTTTTATCCTAGGATGTTTCTTTTTCACCTAGCCCTGTATGGCCTTCAAAATATCAGCTTGCAACTTCCACAAGAACAGTCTTAGCGATTTTCTTCTTGAGTGGAAAGCTGTAACTCTGTCAGTTGAATTAACAAAACACAAGGCAGTTTCCCCGAAAGCTTCTTTCCAGTTTTTAACGGAAGATATTCCCTTTTTTAACATAGCCTTCTATGGGCTTCCAAATATCACTATGCCTATCCAACAAGAATAGTCTTAGAGAAAGGCTTCTTGAGGGGAATGCTGTAACTCTGTAACATGAATTAACAGAACACAAAGCAGTTTCTCAGAAAGCTTCTTTCCAGTTTTTAACGTAAGATATTTCCTTTTCCCCATAGACTTCTATGGGCTTCCAAATATCACTTTGCAAATTCCACAAGAACAGTCCTAGCAAAAGGCTTCTTGAGGGGAAAGCTGTAACTCTGTGAGATGAACTAACAGAACACAAAGCAGTTTCTCAGAAAGCTTCTTTTAGGTTTTCATCTTAGGATATATATTTTTTCACCGTAGACCTCTAAGGGCTTCCAAATATCACTTTGGAAATTCCACAAGAACTGTCTTAGCGAATGGCTTCTTGAGGGTTAAGCTGTTCGACTGAGAGATGTATTAACAGAACACAAAGCATTGTGTTTGAAAGCTTCCTTCTGGTTTTTCACTGAAGACATTTTCTTTTTCACCATAGCCCTCTATGGGCTTTCAAATATCACTTTGCAATTTCCACAAGAAGAGTCTTAGTGAACGGCACCTTGAGGCAAAGCTATAACACTCTGAGATGAATTAAGAGAACCCACAGCAGTTTCTCTGAAATCTTCTTTCCAGTTTTAACGGAAGATATTTCCTTTTTCACCATAGCCGTCTATGGGCTTCAAAATATCACTTTGGAAATTCCACAAGAACAGTTTTAGCGAAAGGCTCCTTGAGAAAGGCTTTTTAGGGGAAAGCTGTATCTCTGTGAGATGATTTAACAGAACACAAGGCAGTTTGTCAGAAAGCTTCTTTCATGTTTTTAACGGAAGATATTTCCTTTTTCACCATAGACCACTAAGGGGTTCCAAATATCACTTTGCAAATTCCACAAAAACAGTCTTAGCGAAAGTCTTCATGTGTGGAAAGCTGTAACTCTGCGAGATGAATTAACAGAACACAAAGCTCTTTCTCAGAAAGCTTCTTTCCAGTTTTTAACTGAAGATATTTCCTTTTTCACCATAGCCCTCTATGGGCTTCCAAATATCACTTTGCAAATTCAACAAGAACAGTCTTAGCAAAAGACTTCTTGAGGCGAAAGCTGTAACTCTGTGAAATGAATTAACGGAATACAAAGGAGTCTCTCAGAAAGCTTCTTTCCAGTTTTTAATTGAAGATATTTCCTTTTTCACCATAGACCTCTAAGGGCTTCCAAATATCACTTTGCAAATTCCACAGGAACAGTCCTAGCGAAAGGCTTCTGGAAGGGAAAGCTGTAACTCTGTGAGATGAATTAACAGAAAACAAAGCAGTTTCTCAGAAAGCTTCTTTCCAGTTTATATCAGAAGATATTTCCTTTTTCACCATAGCCCTCATTGGACGTCCAAATATGACTTTGAATATCCCACAAGAACATTCTTAGCGAAGGCTTCTTGTGGGGAAAGCTGTAACTCGGTCAGATGTATTATTAACAGAACACATGGCAGTTTCTCAGAAAATTTCTCTTCAGTTTTTAACTGAAGATATTTCCTTTTTCATCATAGCCCTCTATGAGCTTCCAAATATCACTTTGCAAATTCCACAGGAACAGTCTTAGCGAAAGGCTTCTGGAAGGGAAAGCTGTAACTCTGTGAGATGAATTAACAGAACACAAAGCAGTTTCTATGAAAGCTTCTTTTCATTTTTTATCTTAGGATATTTCCTTTTTCACCATAGCCCTGAATGGGTTTTAAAATATCACTTTGCAAATTCCAAAACAACAGTCTTAGTGAAAGGTTTCTGGAGGTGAAAGCTGTAACTCTCTGAGATGAATTAACAGAACACAAAGCAGTGTCTCAGAAAGATTCTTTCCAGTTTTTAACGGAAGATATTTCTTTTTTCACCATAGCCCGCTATGGGCTTTCAAATATCACTTTGCGAATTCCAAAAGAACAGCCTTAGCCAAAAGCTTCTTGAGGAGATAGCTGTAACTTTGTGGGTTGAATTAACAGAACACAAAATAGTTTCTCAGAAAGCTTCTTTTCGGTTCTTAAATTAGGATATTTCCTTTTTCACCATAGCCCTCTATGGGCTTCCAAATATCACTTTGCAAATTCCACAGTAAGAGTCTTAGCGAAATTCTTCTTGAGGGGAAAGCTGTAACTGTGTGAGATGAATTAACAGGACAGAAAGTAGTTTCTCAGAAAGATTCTTTCCATTTTTTAACAGAAGATATTACCTTTTTCACCATTGCCCTCTATGGGATTCCAAATATCACTTTTCAAATTCCACAAGAACAGTCTTAGGGAAAGGCTTCCTGAGAAGAAAGCTGTAATTCTGTGAAATGAATTAACAGAACACAAAGCTGTTTCTCAGAAAGCTTCTTTCCAGTTTTTAACGGCAGATATTTCCTTTAGCACCCTGGCCCTTTATCGGCTTACAGCTATCACTTGACAAATTCCACAAGAACAGTCTTAGCGAAAGGCTTCTTGAGCTGAAAGCTGAAACTCTGTGAGATGAATTAACAGAACCCAAAGCAGTTTCTCGGAAAGCTTGTTTTCTGTATTTATCTTAGGATATTTCCTTTTTCACCAAAGTCCTCTATGGGTTTCCAAATATCACTTTGCATATCCCACAAGAACCGTCTTAGGGAAAGGCTTCTTGAGGGGAAAGCTGTAATTCTGGGAGATGAATTAGCAGAACACAAAGCAGTTTCTCAGAAAGCTTCTTTCCAATTTTTAAATGAAGATAATTCCTTTTTCACCATAGCTCCCTATCGGCTTCCAAATATCACTTTGCAAATTTCAAAAGAACTGTGTTAGTGAACGACTTCTTGAGGGGAAAGCTGTAACTCTGGGAGATGAACTAACAGAACACAAAGCAGTTTCTCAGAAAGCTTCTTTTAGGTTTTTATCTTAGGATATTTCCATTTTCACCATAGCCATCTAAGGGCTTCCAAATATTACTTTGGAAATTCCACAAGAACAGACTTAGCGAAAGGCTTCTTGAGGGGAAAGTTGTAACTCTGTTAGATGAATTAACAGAACACAAAGCAGTTTCTCAGAAAGCTTCTTTTCAGTTTTTATCTTAGGATATTTCCTTTGTCAGCATAGCCCAGTATGGGCTTACAAATGTCAGTTTGCAAATTCCAGAAGAACAGTCTTAGCTCAAGTCTTCTTGAGGGGAAAGCTGTAGCTCTGGGAGATGAATTAACAGACCACAAAGCAGTTACTCAGAAATCTGCTTTCCAGTTTTTAACTGAAGATATTTCCTTTTACAACATGGCCGTTTATAGGCTTGTAAATATCACTTTGCAAATTCCACAAGAACAGACTTAGCGAAAGGCTTCTTGAAGGGAAAGCTGTAACTCTGTGAGGTGAATTAACAGAATACAAAGCAGTTTCTCAGAAAGTTTCTTTCCAGTTTTTAACTGAAGAGGTTTCATTTTTCACCGTAACCCCTATGAGCTTCCAAATATCACTTTGCAAAATCCAAAAGAACAGTCTTGGAGAAAGGCTTCTTGAGGGAAAAGCTGTAACGCTGTGAGATGATTTAACAGAACACAAAGCAGTTTCTCAGAAAGCTTCTTTTCGGTTTTTATCTTAGGATATTTCCATTTTCACCATAGCTCCCTATGGGCTTCCAAATATCACTTTGGAAATTACACAAAAACTGTCTTAGTGAACGACTTCTTGTGGGAAAAGCTGTAACTCTGGGAGATGAACTAACAGAACACAAAGCAGTTTCTCAGAAAGCTTCTTTTCGGTTTTTATCTTAGGCTATTTCCATTTTCACCATAGCCATCTAAGGGCTTCCAAATATTACTTTGGAAATTCCACAAGAACAGTCTTAACCAAAGGCTTCTTGAGGGGAAAGTTGTAACTCTGTAAGATGAATTAGCAGAACACAAAGCAGTTTCTCAGACAGCTTCTTTCCAGTTTTTAACGGAAGATATTGTCTTTTTCACCGTAGCCCTCTATGGGCTTCCAAATATCACTTTGCAAATTACACAAGAACAGCCTTAGCGAAAGATTTCTTTAATGGAAAGCTGAAACCCTGTGAGATGAATTAACAGAATGCAAAACAGTTTCTCAGAATGCTTCTTTTCAGTTTTTATCTTAGGATACTTCCTTTTTCACCGTTGCCCTCTAAAGTCTTCCAAATATCACTTTGCAAATTCCACAAGAACAGTTCTAGCGAAAGGCTTCTTGACGGGAAAGCAGTAACTCTGTGAGATGAATTAACAGAAGACAAAGCAGTTTCTGATAAAACTTCTTTCCAGTTTTTTTTTTTTTTTTTTTTTTTTTTTTTTTTTTTTTTTGAGACGGAGTCTTGCTCTGTGCCCCAGGCTGGAGTGCAGTGGCGCTATCTCGGCTCACTGCAAGCTCCGCCCCCCGGGTTCACGCTATTCTCCTGCCTCAGCCTCCCGAGTAGCCGAGACTACAGGCGCCGCCACCTCGCCCGGCTGGTTTTTCGTACTTTTTAGTAGAGATGGGGTTTCACGGTGTTAGCCAGGATGGTCTCGATCTCCTGACCTTGTGATCCGCCCGCCTCGGCCTCCCAAAGTGCTGGGATTACAGGCTTGAGCCACCGCGCCCGGCCTTCTTTCCAGTTTTTAACTGAAAGTATTTCCTTTTTCACCGTAGCCCTCTATTTGCTTCCAAATATCACTTTCCAAATTCCACAAGAACAGCCTTAGCGAAAGGCTTCTTGAAGGGAAAGCTGTAACTCTGTGAGACGAATTAACAGAACACAAAGCAGTTTCTCACAAAGCTTCTTTCCAGGTTTTAATGGAAGATATTTCCTTTTTCACCAAAGCACTCTATGTGTTTCCAAATATCACTTTGGAATTTCCACAAGAACAGTCTTAGTCAAAGGCTTCCTGAGGGGAAAGCAGGAACTCTGAGATGTATCAACAGAACACAAACAGTTTCTCAGAAAGTATCTTTCCAGTTTTTAACGGAAGATATTTCCTTTTTCACCAAAGCCCGCTATAGGCTTCCAAATATCACTTTGAAATTCCACAAGAACAGTCTTTGCGAAAGGCATCTTGAGGAGAAACCTGTAATTCTGTGAGATGAATTAACAGAACACAAAGCAGTTTCTCAGAAGGTTTCTTTCCAGTTTTTATCTTAGGATATTTCTTTTGCCACACTAGACCTCTATAGGCTTACAAATATTACTTTCAAAATTCCACAAGAAGAGTCTTAGCGAAAGTCCTCTGGAGGGGAAGGCTGTAATTCTGTGAGATGAATTAAGAGAACACAAAGCAGTTTCTCAGAAAGCTTCTTTCCAGTTTTTAACGGAAGATATTTCCTTTTTCACCGTAGCACTCTATGGGCTTCCAAATATCACTTTGAAATTCCACAAGAACAGTCTTAGCGAAAGGCTTCTTGAGGGTAAAGCTATAAATCATTGAGATGCATTAACAGAACACAAAGCAGTTCCCCAGAAAGTTTCTTTTCAGTTTTTAACTGAAGATATTTCCTTTTTCACCGTAGCCTCCTAAGGGCTCCAAAATATCAATTTTCAAATTCCACAACAACAGCCTTAGCTAAAGTTCTCTTGAGGGGAAAGCTGTAACTCTCTGAGATGAATTAAGAGAACACGAAGCAGTTTCTCAGAAAGCTTCTTTTCAGTTTTTATCTTAGGCAATTTCCATTTTCACCATAGCCTTCTATGGGCTTCCAAAGATCACGCTGCCAATTCCAAAAGAACAATCTTAGCGAAAGGCTTCTTCAGGGGAAAGCTGTAACTCTGTGAAATGAATTAACACAACACAAAGCAGTTTCTCAGAAAGCTTCTTTCTAGTTTTCAACGGAAGATATTTCCTTTTTCAACATATCCCTGCATGGCTTCAAATATCACTATGCAAATTCCACAAAAACAGCCTTAGCGTAAGGCTTCTTGAGGGGAAAGCTGTAATTCTGTGAGTTGAATTAACAGAACACAAAGTAGTTTCTCAGAAAGGGTCTTTTCAGATTTTATCTTAGGCTATTTCCTTTTTCAACACAGCCCTCTATCGGCTTCCAAATATCACTTTGCAAATTCCACAAGAACAGACTTAGTGAACGGCTTCTTGAGAAGAAAGCTGTAACTCTGTGAGGTGAATTAAGAGAACACAAAGCAGTTTCTCAGAAATCTTCTTTCCAGTTTTTAACGGAAGATATTTCCTTTTTCACCATAGCCCTCTATGGGCTTCCAAATATCACTATGCAAATTCCACAAGAACAGTCTTAGCGAAAGGCTTCTGGAGGGGAAAGCTGTAACTCTGTGAGATGAATTAACAGAACACAAAGTAGTTTCTCAGAAAGCTTCTTTCCAGTTTTCAACGGAGGATATTTCCTTTTTCACCATAGCCATCTATGGGCTTCGAATTATCACTTTGCATAGTCCAGAAGAACAGTCTTAGGGAAAGTTTCTGTAGGGGAAAGCTGTAACTCTGTGAGATGAATTAACAGAACACAGAGCAATTTCTAAGAAAACTTCTTTCCAGTTTTTAACTGAAGAAATTTCCTGTTTCACCATTGCCCTCTATGGGCTTCCAAATATCACTGTGCAAATACCACAAAAACAATATTAGCGAAAGGCTTCTTGAGGAGAAAGATGTAACTCTGTGAGATGAATTAACAGAGCAGAAAGCAGTTTCTCAGAATTCTTCTATCCACAGTTTAACTGAAGATATTTCCTTTTTCACCGTAGCCTTCTATGGGCTTCCAAATATCACTTTGCAAATCCCACTTGAGCATTCTTAGCGAGAGGCTTCTTGAGGGGAAAGCTGTAACTCGGTGAGGTGTATTAACAGAACAGATGGCAGTTTCTCAGAAAGCTTCTTTCCAGTTTTTAACGGAAGACATTGCCTTTTTCACCATAGCCTCCTATGGGTTTCCAAATATCACTTTGCAAATTTCACAAAAGCAGTCTTAGTGAACGACTTCTTGAGGGGAAAGCTGTAACTCTGTGAGATGAATTAAGAGAACTGTAAGCCATTTCTCAGAAAGCTTCTTTTCAATTTTCATCTTAGGATATTTCCTTTTTCACCATAGGCCACTATGTGCTTCCAAATATCTCATTGCAGATTCCACAAGAAGAGTCTTAGTGAATGGATTCTTGAGGGGAAAGCTGTAACTCGGTGAGATGAATTAACAGAACACAAAGCAATTTCTCTGATAGCTTCTTTCCAGTTTTGAACTGAAGATATTTCATTTTTCCCCATAGCCCTCTATGGGCTTCCAAATATCACCTTGTAAATTCCACAAGAACAGCGTTAGCGAACGGCTTCTTGAAGGGAAAGCTGTAACTCTTTTAGATGAATTAACAGACCACAAAGCAGTTTCTCAGAAAACTTCTTTCCAGTTTTTAAAGGAAGATATTTCCTTTTTCACCATAGCCCTCTAAGGGCTTCAAAGTATCACTTTGCAAATTCCACAAGAACAATCTTAGCGAAAGGCCTCTTGAGGGGAAATCTCTAACTCTGTGAGATGAATTAACAGAACCCACAGCAGTCTCCCAGAAATCCTCTTTCCAGTTTTTAACGGAAGATATTTCCTTTTTTACCTTAGCCCTCTATGGGCTTCTAAATATCACTTGGCAAATTCCACAAGAACAGTCTTAGCTAAAGGCTTCTTCAGCGAAAAGCTGTAACTCGGTGAGATATCTTACACGAACACAGGGCACTTTCTCAGAAAGCTTCTTTTCAGTTTGTAATGGTAGATATTTCCTATTTCACCTTTGCCCTCTATGGGCTTCCAAATATCACTTTGCAAATATCACAAGAACAGTCTTAGCGAAAGGCTTCTTGAGGGGAAAGCTGTAAGTCGGTGAGATGTATCAACACAACACACGGCAATTTCTCAGAATGCTTCTTTCCAGTTTTTAACGGAAGATATTTCCTTTTTCACCATAGCCCTCTATGGGCTTCCAAATATCACTTTGCAAATTTCACAAGAACAGTCTTAGTGAACGGATTATTGAGGAGAAGGCTGTAATTCTGTGAGATGAACTAACAGAACACACAGCATTTTCTCAGAAAGCTTCTTTTCAGTTTTTATCTTAGGATATTTCCATTTTCACCATAGTCCTATAATGGCTTCTAAATATCACTTTGCAAATCCCACAAGAACAGTCTTAGTGAAAGGTTTCTTGAGCGCAAAGCTGTAACGCGGTGAGATGTCTTACACGAACACACGGCAGTTTCTCAGAAAGCATTTTTCAAGTTTTTAACGGTAGATATTTCCTTCTTCACCGTAGCCCTCTATGGGCTTCCAAATATCACTTTGCAAATTTCACAAGAACAGTCTTAGCGAAAGGATTGTTGAGGGGAAAGCTGTAAGTCCGTGAGATGTATTAACACAACACACGGCAATTTCTCAGAATGCTTCTTTCCAGTTTTTAACGGAAGATATTTTCTTTTTCACCATAGCCCTCTATGGGCTTCCAAAAGTCACTTTGCAAATTTCACAAGAACAGCCTTAGTGAACGGATTCTTCAGGGACAAGCTGTAACTCTGTTACATGAATTAAGAGAACACAAAGCAGTTTCTCAGAAAGCTTCTTTTCGGTTTTTATCTTAGGATACTTCCATTTTCACCATAGCCCTCTATGGGCTTCCAAATATCACTTTGCAAATTCCACAAGAACAGGCTTAGTGGAAGGCTTGTAGAGGAGAAAGCTCTAACTCTGAGAGATGAATTAAGAGAACACAAAGTAGTTTCTAAGAAATCTTCTTTCCAGTTTTTAACGGAAGATATTTCCTTTCACACCATAGCCCCCTAGGGGCTTCGAAATATCACTTTGCAAATTCCACAAGAACAGTCTTATCGAAGGGCTTCTTGAGGAGAGAGCTGTAACTCTCCGAGATGAATTAACAGAACACAAAGCAGTTTCTCAGAAAGCCTCTTTCTAGGTTTTAACTGAAGATATTTCCTTTTTCACCATATACCTCTATGAGATTCCAAATATCACTTTCGAAATTCCACAGGAACAGTCTTAGTGAACGGCTTATGGAAGGGAAAGCTGTAACCCTGTGAGATGAAATAACAGAACACAATGCAGTTTTTCAGAATGCTTCTTTCCAGTTTTTAACGGAAGATATTTCCTTTTTCACCATAGCGCTCTATTGGCTTCCCAATATCAGTTTGCAAATTCCACAAGAACAGTCTTAGGTAAAGGCTTCTGGAGGGGAAAGCAGTAACTCTGTGAGATGAATTAACAGAACACAAAGCAGTTTCTCAGAAAGTTTCTTTCAAGTTTTTAACTGAAGATATTTCCTTATTCACCGCAGTCCTCTTTGGGCTTCCAAATATCTCTCTGCAAATCCCACAAGAACAGTCTTAGTGAAAGGCTTCTTGAGGGGAGAGCTGTAACTTGGTGAGGTGTATTAACAGAACACACGGCAGTTTCTCAGATAGCTTCTTTCCACTTTTTAACGGAAGATATTTCCTTTTTCACCATAGCCCTCTAGGGGCTTCCAAATAGCAATTTGAAAATTCCAATAGAACAGTCTTAGCGAAAGGCTTCTTGAGGGGAAAGCTGTAATTTGGTGAGATGTATTATCAGAACACACGGCAGTTTCTGATAAAGTTTCTTCCACGTTTTTAACGGAAGATATTTCCTTTTTCACCAAACCCATCTATGGGCTTCCAAATATCTCTTTGCAAATTTCACAAGAACAGTGTTAGTGAACGGCTTCTTTAGTGGAAAGCTGTAATTCTGTGAGATGAAGTAACAAAGCACAAAGCAGTTTCTCAGAAAGCTTCTTTTTTTTTTTATCTTAGGATATTTCTTTTTCACCATAGGCCTCTATGGGCTTCCAAATATCTCATTGCAATTTCCACAAGAAGAGTCTTAGTGAATGTCTTCTTGAGGGGAAAGCTGTAACTCGGTGAGATGAATTAACAGAACACAAAGCAGTTTCTCAGATAGCTTCTTTCCAGTTTTTAACTGAAGATATTTCATTTTTCCCAATAGCCCACTATGGGCTTCCAAATATCACCTTGTAAATTCCACAAGAACAGCGTTAGCGAACGGCTTCTTGAAGGGAAAGCTGTAACTCTTTTAGATGAATTAAAAGACCACAAAGCAGTTTCTCAGAAAGTTTCTTTCCAGTTTTTAAAGGAAGATATTTCCTTTTTCACCATAGCCCTCTAAGGGCTTCAAAATATCACTTTGCAAATTCCACAAGAACAATCTTAGCGAAAGGCCTCTTGAGGGGAAATCTCTAACTCTGAGATGAATTAACAGAACCCACAGCAGTCTCTCAGAAATCCTCTTTCCAGTTTTTAACGGAAGATATTTCCTTTTTTATCTTAGCCCTCTATGGGCTTCCAAATATCACTTGGCAAATTCCACAAGAACAGTCTTAGCTAAAGGCTTCTTCAGCGAAAAGCTGTAACTCGGTGAGATATCTTACACGAACACAGGGCACTTTCTCAGAAAGCTTCTTTTCAGTTTGTAATGGTAGATATTTCCTATTTCACCTTTGCCCTCTATGGGCTTCCAAATATCACTTTGCAAATATCACAAGAACAGTCTTAGCGAAAGGCTTCTTGAGGGGAAAGCTGTAAGTCGGTGAGATGTATCAACACAACACACGGCAATTTCTCAGAATGCTTCTTTCCAGTTTTTAACGGAAGATATTTCCTTTTTCACCATAGCCCTCTATGGGCTTCCAAATATCACTTTGCAAATTTCACAAGAACAGTCTTAGTGAACGGATTATTGAGGAGAAGGCTGTAATTCTGTGAGATGAACTAACAGAACACACAGCATTTTCTCAGAAAGCTTCTTTTCTGTTTTTATCTTAGGATATTTCCATTTTCACCATAGTCCTATAAGGGCTTCCAAATATCACTTTGCAAATCCCACAAGAACAGTCTTAGTGAAAGGTTTCTTGAGCGCAAAGCTGTAACGCGGTGAGATGTCTTACACGAACACACGGCAGTTTCTCAGAAAGCATTTTTCAAGTTTTTAACGTAGATATTTCCTTCTTCACCGTAGCCCTGTATGGGCTTCCAAATATCACTTTGCAAATTTCACAAGAACAGTCTTAGCGAAAGGATTGTTGAGGGGAAAGCTGTAAGTCCGAGAGACGTATTAACACAACACACGGCAATTTCTCAGAATGCTTCTTTCCAGTTTTTAACGGAAGATATTTTCTTTTTCACCATAGCCCTCTATGGGCTTCCAAAAGTCACTTTGCGAATTTCACAAGAACAGCCTTAGTGAACGGATTCTTCAGGGACAAGCTGTAACTCTGTGAGATGAATTAAGAGAACACAAAGCAGTTTCTCAGAAATCGTCTTTCCAGTTTTTAATGGAAGATATTTCCTTTTGCAACATAGCCCCATATGGGCTTCAAAATATCACTTTGCAAATTCCACAAGAACAGTCTTAGCGAAGGGCTTCTTGAGGAGAGAGCTGTAATTCTCCGAGATGAATTAACAGAACACTAAGCAGTTTCTCAGAAAGCCTCTTTCCAGTTTTTAACTGAAGATATTTCCTTTTTCACCACAGGCCTCTATGGGCTTCCAAATATCTCTTTGCAAATCCCACAAGAACAGTCTCAGTGAAAGGCTTCTTGAGGAGAAAGCTGTAAATCGGTGAGATGTATTACACGAAAACCCGGCAGTTTCTCAGAAAGCCCTTTTCCAGTTTTTAACGAAAGATATTTCCTTTTTCACCATAGCCCTCTATGGGCTTCCATATATCACTTTGCAAATCCCACAAGAACAGTCTTAGCGAAAGGCTTTTTGAGGGGAAAGCTGTAACCCTGTTAGATGAATTAGCAGAACACAAAGCAGTTTCTCAGAAAGCTTCTTTCCACTTTGTAACGGCAGATATTTCCTTTTTCACAGTAGCCCTCTATGGGCTTCCAAATATCCCTTTGCAAATCGCTAAAGAACAGTCTCAGTGAAAGGCTTCTTGTGGAGAAAGCTGTAACTCGGTGAGATGTATTACACGAACAAACGGCAGTTTCTCAGAAAGCTCCTTTTCAGTTATTAACGGAAGATATTTCCTTTTTCAGCATAGCGCTCTATGGGCTTCCAAATATCACTTTGAAAATTCCACAGGAACAGTCTTAGGGAAAGACTTCTGGAGGGGAAAGCTGTCACTCTGTGAGATGAATTAACAGAACACAAAGCAGTTTCTCAGAAATCTTCTTTCCAGTTTTTAACGGAACATATTTCCTTTTTCACCATAGTCCTCTATGGGATTCCAAATATCACATTGAAATTTCCAGAACAACAGACTTTCCGGAGGGCTTCTGGAGGGGAAGGTTTTATCTCTGTGAGATGAATTAAGAGAACACAAAGCAGTTTCTCAGAAATCTTCTTTCCAGTTTTTAACGGAAGATATATGCTTTTTCACCGTAGCCCTCTACGGGCTTCCAAATATCACTATGCAAATGCCACAAGAACAGTCCTTGCGAAACACATCTGGAGAGGAAAGCTGTAACTCTGTGAGATGAATTAACGGAACACAAAGCAGTTTCTCAGAAAGCTTCTTTCCAGTTTTTAACGGAAGGTATTTCCTTTTTCACCATAGCCCTCTATGGGTTTCCAAATATCACTTTGCAAATTTCACAAGAACAGTCTTAGTGAACGGCTTCTTGAGGAGAAAGCTGAAACTCTGTGAGATGAACTAACAGAACACAAAGCAGTGTCTCAGAGAGCTTCTTTTCTGTTTTTAGCGGAGGATATTTACTTTTTCACCATAGCCCTCTATGGGCTTCCAAATATGACTTTGCAAATTCCACAAGAACAGTCTTAACGAAAGGCTTCTGGAGGGGAATGTTGTAACTCTGTGAGATAAATTAACAGAACAGAAAGCAGTTTCTCCGAAAGCTTCTTTCCAGTTTTTAACTGAAGATATTTCCTTCTTCACCATAGCCCTCTATGGGCTTCCAAATATCACTTTGCAAATTCCACAAGAACAGTCTTAGCGAAAGGCTTCTTGACGGGAAAGTTGTAATTCTGTGAGATGAATTAAGAGAACACAAGCAGTTTCTCAGAAAGCTTCTTTTCAGTTTTTATCTTAGGATATTTCCTTCTTCACCGTAGCTCTCTATGGGCTTCCAAATATCATTTTGCAAATTCCACAAGAACAGTCTTAGCGAAAGGTTTCTGGAGGGGAAAGCTGTGACTCTGTGAGATGAATTAACAGAACACAAAGCGGTTTCTCAGAAATATTCTTTCCAGTTTTTAACGGAATATATTTCCTTTTTCACCGTAGCCCTCTATGGGCTTCTATATGTCACTTTGCAAATTCCACAAGAGCAGTCTTAGCGAACGGCTTCTTGAGGGGAAAGTTGTAACTCGGTGAGATGTATTATCAGAACACACGGCAGTATCTCAGAGAGCTTCTTTCCAGTTTTTAACTGAAGATATTTCCTTTTTTATCATAGCCCAATATGGGTTTCCAAAAATCACTTTGAAATTTCACAAGAATAGTTTTAGTGAACGGCTTCTTGAGGGGATAGCTGTAGTACTGTGAGATGAACTAACAGAACACAAAGCAGTTTCTCAGAAAGCTTCCTTACGCTTTTTAATGGAAGATATGGCGTTTTTCACCATTGCCCTCTATGGGCTTCCAATTTTCACTTTGCAAATTCAAAAAGAAATGTCTTAGCGAAAGGCTTCTTCAGGGTAAACTGTAACACTGTGAGATGAATTAGCAGAACACAAAGCAGTTTCACAGAAAGCTTCTTTCCGGTTTTTAACTGAAGACATTTCATTTTTCACCATAGCCCTCTATGGGCTTCCAAATATCACTTTGCAATTTCCAGAAACACAGTCTTTGCGGAGGTCTTCTGGAGGTGAAGGTTTTAACTATGTGAGATGAATTAAGAGAACACAAAGCAGTTTCTCAGAAATCTTCTTTCCAGGTTTTAACGGAAGATATATCCTTTTCCACCGTAGCCCTCTACGGGCTACCAAATATCACTATGCAAATTCCACAAGAAGAGTCTTAGCGAAAGACTTCTGGAGGGGAAATTTGTAACTCTGTGAGATGAATTAACAGAACACAAAGCAGTTTCTCAGAAATCTTCTTTCCAGTTTTTAACGGAAGATATTTCCTTTTTCACCATAGCCCTCTATGGGATTCCAAAAATCACTTTGCAAATTCCACAAGAACAGTCTTAACGAAAGACTTCTTGAGGCAAAAGCTGTAACTCTGTGAAATGAATTAACAAATACAAAGGAGTCTCTCAGAAAGCTTCTTTCCAGATTTTAATTGAAGATATTTCCTTTTTCAACATAGCCCTCTATGGGCTTCCAAATATCACGTTGCAAATCCCACAAGAACCGTCTTAGGGAAAGGCTTCTTGAGGGAAAAGCTGTAACCCTGTGAAATGAACTAACAGAACACAAAGCAGTTTCTCAGAAAGCTTCTTTTTCTGTTTTTATCTTAGGATATTATCTTTTTCACCATAGCCCTCTATGTGCTTAAAAATATCACTTTGCAAATTCCACAAGTACAGTCTTAGTGAAAGGCTTCTTGAGGGGACAGCTGTAACTCGGTGAGATATATTACACCAACACACGGCAGTTTCTCAGAAAGCTTCTTTCCAGTTTTTAACTGAAGATATTTCCTTTTTAACCACAGCCCTCTATGGGCTTCCAAGTATCACTTTGCAATACTCTGGTTTCTCTTAAGATCGTATAAACCTTTCGCCTTTTATCAAATATCACTTTGCAAATTCCACAAAAACAGTCTTAGGGAAAGACTTCTAGAGGGGAAAGTTGTAACTCTGTAAGGTAAATTAACAGAACACAAGGCAGTTTCTCATACAGCTTCTTTCCAGTTTTTAACTGAAAATATTTCCTTTTTCACCATAGCCCTCTATGGGCTTCCAAATATCACATTGAAAATCCCACAAGAACAGTCATAGCTAAAGGCTTCTTGAGGGAAAAGCTGTAATCGGTGAGGTGTATTAACAGAACATACGGCAGTTTCTCAGAAAGCTTCTTTCCGTTTTCAACGGAAGATATTTCCTTTTTCACCATAGCACTCTATGGGCTTCCAAATATCACTTTGCAAGTTACACTAGAACAGCCTAAGCGAACGGCTTCTTGAGGGGAAAGCTGTAACTCGGTGGATGTATTAACAGAACACACTGCAGTTCCTCAGAAAGCTTCTCTCCTGTTTTTAACGGAAGATACTTTCCTTTTCACCATAGCCCTCTATGGGTTTGCAAATATCAATTTGCAAATTTCACAAGAATAGTCTTAGTGGGGCACCTTGAGGGCAAAACTGAAATTCTGTGAGATGAACTAACAGAACACAAAGCAGTTTCGCAGAGAGATTCTTTACGATTTTATCTTAGGATATTTCCATTTTCACCACAGCCCTCTATGGGCATCCAAATATCACTTTGCAAATTCCACAAGAACAGTCTTATCGAAAGGCTTCATGAGGAAAACCTATAACTCTTTGAGATGAATTAACAGAACACAAAGCAGTTTCTCAGAAAGCTTCTTTTCAGTTTTTAACGGAAGATAGTTCCTTTTACACCATAGCCCTCTATGGGCTTACAAATATCACTTTGAAAATACCACAACAACAGCCTTAGCGATAGACTTCTTGAGGGCAAAGCTGTAACTCAGTGAGATGAATTAAGAGAACACAAAGCAGTTTCTCAGAAGGCTTCTTTCCAGTTTTTAACGGAAGATATTTCCTTTTTCACCATAGCCCTCTATGGGCTTCCAAATATCACCTTGCAAATTCCACAAGAACAGTCTTAGCGAAAGTCTTCTGGAGGGGAAAGCTGTAACTCTGTTAGATGAATTAACAGAACACAAAGCAGTTTCTCAGAAAGCTTCTTTTCAGTATTTAACTGAAGTAATTTCCTTTTTCACCGTAGCCCTCTATAAGCTTCCAAATATCACTTTGAAATCTCACAAAAACAGTCTTAGCGAAAGGCGTCTTTAGGGGAAAGGTGTAACTCGGTGAGGTTTATTAACAGAACACACGACATTTTCTCAGAAAGCCTCTTTCCAGTTTTTAACCGAAGTTTTTTTTTTTATCACAATAGCCCCCTACCGGATTCCAAATATCACTTTGCACATTCCACAAGAACAGTCTTAGCGAAAGGCTTCTTCAGGCGAAAGCTGTAACTCTGTGAGATGAACTAACAGAACACAAAGCAGTTTCTCAGAGAGCTTCTTTTCGGTTTTTAACGGAAGATATTTCCTTTTTCACCATAGAACTCTATGGGCTTCAAAATTTCAATTTGCAAATTCCCCAAGAACAGTCTTAGTGAAAGGCTTTTTGAGGGGTAATCTGTAACCTTGGGAGATGAATTCATTGAACACAAACAGTTTCTTAGAAAGCTTATTTCCACGTTTTAAGTGAACATATTTCCTATTTCACAATAACCCTCTTCTGGCTTCCAAATATCACCTTGAAAATAGCACAAGAACAGTCTTAGAGAAAGGCTTCTTGAGGGGAAAGCTGTATCTCTTTGAGATAAATTAACAGAACACAAAGCAGTTTCTCAGAAAGCTTCTTTCCAGTTTTTAACTTAAGATATTTCTTTTTTCACCGTAGCCCTCTATCGGCTCCCAAATATCAATTTGCAAATTGCACAAGAACAGTCTTAGCGAAAGGCTTCTTGAGGGGAAAGCTGTAACTATGTGAAATGAATTAACAGAACACCAAGCAGTTTCTCAGAAAGCGTTTTTCCAGATATTAACGGAAGATATTTTCTTTTTCACGTAGACCTCTTTGGGCTTCCAAATATCACTTCGCAAATTCCAAAAGAACAGTCTTACCGAAAGGCTTCTTGGGGGAAAGCTGTAACTCTGTGAGATGAATTAACAGAACACAAAGCAGTTTCTCAGAAAGCTACTTTCCAGTTTTTAACTGAAGATATTTCCTTTTTCACCATAGCCCTGTATGGGCTCCAAATATCACTTTGCAAATTCCACAAGAACAGTCTTATCGAAAGGCTTCTTGATGGGAACACTCTAACTCTGGGAGATGAAATAACAGAATACAAAACAGATTCTGAGAAAGCTTCTTTCCAATTTTTAAAAGAGAATATTTCCTTTTCACCATAGCCCTCTATGGCCATCCAAATAGCACTTTGCAAATTCCACAAGAACAGTCTTAGCGAAAATCTTCTTGAGGGGAAAGCTGTAACTCTGTGAGATGACTTAACAGAATGCAAAGCAGTTTCTCAGAAAGCTTCTCTCCAATTTTTAACGGAAGGTATTTCCTTTTTCACCATAGCCCACTTTGGGCTTCCAATTATCACTTCGCAAATTCCACGAGAACAGTGTTAGCGACAGGCTTCTTGAGTGGAGAGCTGTAAGTCTGTGAGATCAATTAACAGAACACAAAGTAGTTTCTCAGAAAGCTTCTTTCCTGTTTTTAAAGGAAGATATTTCCTTTTTCACCATAGCCCTCTATGGGCTTCCAAATATCACTTTCCAAATTCCCCAAGAACAGTCTTAGCAAAAGGCTTCTTGAGGGGAAAGGTGTAACTCTGTGAGATGAATTAACAGAACACAAAGCAGTTTCTCAGAATGCTTCTTTCCAGTTTTTCACTTAAGATATTACGTTTTTCACCAGAGCCCTCTTTGGGCTTCCAAATATCCCTTTGCAAATTCCAAAAGAACAGCATTAGCGAAAGGCTTCTTGAGGGGAAAGCTGTAACTCTGTGAGATGAATTAGCATAACACAATGCAGTTTCTCAGAAAGCTTCTTTCCAGTTTTAAACGGAAGATATTTCTTTTTTCACCATAGCCCTCTATGGGCTTCAAAATATCACTTTGAAAATTCCAAAAGAACAGTCTTAGCAAATGGCTTCTTGAGGGGAAAGCTGTAACTCTGTGAGATGAATTAAGAAAATACAAAGACGTTTCTCAGAAAGCTTCTTTCCAGTTTTTAATGGAAGATATTTCCTTTCTCACCATAGCCCTCTATGGGCTTCCTAATATCACTTTGCAAATTCCAAAAGAACAGTATTAGCGAAAGGCTTCTTGAGGGAAAAGCTGTAACTCTGTGAGATGAATTAACAGAACACAATGCAGTTTCTCAAAAAGCTTCTTTCCAGATTTAACTGAAGATATTTCCTTTTTCACCATAGCCCTCTATGGGCTTCCAAATATCACTTTGCAAATTCCACAGGAACAGTCTTAGCGTAAGGATTCTTGAGGGGAAAGCTGTAACTCTGTGAGATGAATTAACAGAACACAAAGTAGTTTCTCAAAAAGCTTCTTTTTAGTTTTTATCTTAGGATATTTCCATTTTCACCACAGCTCTCTATGGGCTTCCAAATATCACTTTTTAAATTCCACAAGAACTCTCTTAGCAAAAGGCTTCCAGAGGGGAAAGCTGTAAATCTGTGAGACAAATTAACTGAACAAAAAGCAGTTTCTAAGAAAGCTTCTTTCCAATTTTTAACTCTAGATACTTCCCTTTTCACCATAGCCCTCTATGGGCTTTCAAATATCACTTTGCAAATTCCACAAAAACAGTCTTAGCGAAAGTCTTATTCAGTGGAAAGCTGTAACTCTCTGAGGTGAATGAAGAGAACACAAAGCAGGTTCATAGAAAGCTTCTTTCCAGTTTTTAACTGAAGCTATTTCCTTTTTCACTGTAGCCCTCTTTGGGCTTCCAAATATCTCTTGCAAATTCCACAAGAATAGTCTTAGCGAAAGGCTTCTTGAGGGGAAAGCTGTTACTCTGTGAGATGAATTAACCGAACACAAAGCCATTTCTCAGAAAGCTTCTTTCCAGTTTTTAAGGGAAGATACTTCCTTTTTCACAAATGTCCTCTAAGGGCTTCCAAATATCACCTTGCAAACTCCACAGGAACAGTCTTAGTGAACAGCTCCTGGAGGGGAAAGCTATAACTCTGTAAGATGAATTAAGAGAACACAATGCAGTTTCTCAGAAAGCTTCTATTCGGTTTTTATCTTCGGATATTTTCTTTTTCGCCATAACGCTCTATGGGCTTCAACTATCACTTTGCTAATTCCACAAGAACAGTCTCAGTGAACCGCTTCTTGAGGGGAAATCTGTAACTCTGAGATGAATTAACAGAAAACAAAGCAGTTTCTCAGAAAGCTTCTTTCCAGTTTTTAACAGAAGATACTTCCTTTTTCACCATAGCCCTCTATGGGCTTCAAAATATCACTTTGCAAATTCCACAAGAACAGTCTTAGCGAAAGGCTTTTTGAGGGGAAAGCTGTAACTCTGTGAGATGAATTAACGGAACACAAAGCAGTTTCTCAGAAAGCTTCTTTTCGGTTTTTATCTTAGGATACTTCCCTAATCACCATAGCCCTCTATGGGCTTCGAAATATCACTTTGCAAATTTCACAAGAACAGTCCTAGTGAATGGCTTCTGGAGGGGCAAACTGTAACTCTGTGAGATGAATTAACAGAATCAAAAGCAGTTTTTCAGAAATCTTCTTTCAAGTTTTCAACGGAAGATATTACCTTTTTCACCATAGCCCTCTATGGGCTTCCAAATATCACTTTGCATATTCCACAAGAACTGTTTTAGGGAAAGGGTTCTTGAGAAGAAAGCTGTAACTCTGTGAAACAAATTAATAGAACACAAAGCAGTTTCTCAGAAAACTTCTTTCCTTTAATTACCGGAAGATACTTCCCTTTTCACCATAGCCCTTTAGGGCTTCCAAATAACACTTTGCAAATTCCACAAGAACACTCTTAGCGAAATGTTTGTTGAGAAAGGCTTCTTGAGGGGAAAGATGTAACTCTCTCAGTTGAGTTAACAGAACACAAAGCAGTTTCTCAGAAAGGTTTTTTTCAGTTTTTATCCTAGCATATTTCCTTTTTCACCATAGCCCTCTATGGTCTCCCAAATACCACCTTTCAAATTCCACAAGAACAGTCTTAGCGAAAGGCTTCTTCAGGTGAAAGTTGTAACTCTTTGAGATGAATTAACAGAACCCAAAGCAGTCTCTCAGAAAGCTTCTTTAAAGTTTTTAACGGAAGATATTTACTTTTTCACCAGAGCCCTCTATTGTCTTCCAAATATCGCTTTGCAAATTTCACAAGAAGAGTCTTAGCGAAAGGCTTCTAGAGGGAAAAGCTGGAACATTGTGAGATGAATTAATAGAGCAGAAAGCAGTTTCTCACAAAGATTTTTTTCAGTTTTCATCTTAGGATATTTCCTTTTTCACCATAGCCCTCTATGGGCTTCCAAATATCAGTTTGCAAATTCCACAAGTACATTGTTAGCGAAAAGGCTTCTGGAGGGGAAAACTGTAATTGTGTGAGATGAATTAACAGAACACAAAGTAGTTTCTCTAAAGCTTCTTTCCAGTATTTAACAGAAGATATTTCCTTTTTCACCATAGCTCTCTAAGTGCTTCGAAATATCACTTTGCAAATTAAACAAGAACATTCTTAGCGAAAGGCTTCTGGAGGGGAAAACTGTAACTCTGTGAGATGAATTAACAGAACACAAAGCAGTTTCTCCAAAGCTTCTTTCCAGTTTTTAACAGAAGATATTTCCTTTTTCACCATGGACCTCTATGGGCTTCCAAATATCACTTTGCAATTTCCACAAGAACAGTCTTAGCGAAAGGCTTTTGGAGGGGAAAGTTGTAACTCTGTGAATGAATTAACAGAACACCAAGCAGTTTCTCAGAATGATTCTTTCCAGTTTTTAACGGAAGATATTTCCATTTTCACCATAGCCCTCTATGGGCTTCCAAATATCACCTTGCAAATTCCACAAGAACAGTGTTAGGGAAAGGCTTCTGTAGGGGAAAGCTGTAACTCTGTCACATGAATTAACAGAACACAAAGCAGTTTCTCAGAAACCTTTTTTTCCGTTTTTATCTTAGGATACTTCCATTTTCACCATAGCCCACTATGGGCTTCGAAATATCACTTTGCAAATTTCCCAAGAATAATCTTAGTGAACGGCTCCTGGAGGGGAAAGCTGTACCTCTGTGAGATGAATTAATAGAACACAAAGCAGTTTCACAGAAAACTTCCTTCCATTTTTTAACGGAAGATACTTCCCTTTTCACCATAGCCCTCTATGGGCTTTCAAATATCTCTCTGCAAATTACACAAGAACAGTCTTAGCGAAAGGCTTCTTGATTGAAAAGCAGTAACTCTGAGAGATGTACTAACAGAACAAAAAGCAGTTTCTCAAAAAGCTTCTTTTCGATTTTTATCTTATCTTATTTCCTTTTTCACCATAGCCTTCTATGGGCTTTTAAATATCACTTTACAAATTCCACAAGAACATTCTTAACAAAAGGCTTCTGGAGGGGAAAGGTGCAACTCTGTGTGATGAATTAACAGAACACAAAGCAGTTTCTCAGAAAGCTTCTTTTCAGTTTTTAACTGAAGATATTTCCTCTTTCAGTATAGCCCTCTATGGGCTTCCAAGTAACATTTTGCAAATTCCACAAGAACAACCTTTGTGGAAGGCTTCTTTAAGGGAAAGCAGTAACCCTGTGAGTTGAATTAACAGTACAAAAAGCAGTTTCTCATAAAGGTTCTTTCAGTTTTTATCTTAGGATACATCCTTTCTCACCATAGCCCTCTATGGGCTTCCAAACATCACTTTGCAAATTCCACAAGTACATTCTTGGTGAGCGGCATATTGAGCGGAAAGCTGTACTTCTGTGAGATGAATTAACAGAACACAAAGCAGTTTCTCAGAAAGATTCTTTTCAGTTTTTAACGGAAGATATTTCCTTTTTCACCGTAGCCCTCTTTGGGCTTCCAAATATCACTTTGCAAATTCCACAAGAACAGTCTTAGCGAAAGGCTTCTTGAGGGGAAAGCTGTAATTCTCTGAGATGAATTAGCAGAACACAAAGCAGTTTTTCAGAAAGATTCTTTCCAGTTTTTATCGGAAGATATTTCATTTTTCAAAAAGCCCTCTAAGGGCTTCCAAATATCACATGGCAATTTCCACAGGAACAGTCTTAGTGAACGGCTTCTGGAAGGTAAAGCTACAACACTGTGAGATGAATTAAGAGAACACAATGCAGTTTCTCAGAAAGCTTCTATTCGGGTTTTATCTTAGGATATTTCCTTTTTCGCCATAACGCTCTAAGGGCTTCCAATATCACTTTGCAAATTCCACAAGAACATTCTTAGTGAAAGGCTTCTGGAGGGGAAAACTGTAACTGTGTGAGATGAATTAACAGAACACAAAGCAGTTTCTCAGAAAGCTTCTGTCCAGTTTTTAGCTGAATATATTTCCTTCTTTACCATAGCCCTCTATAGGTTTCCAAATATCACTTTGCAAATTCCTCAAGAACAGCCTTAGAGAAAGGCTTCTTGAGAGGAAAGCTGTAACTCCATGAGATCAATTAACGGAACACAAAGCGGTTTCTCAGAAAGCTTCTTTTCAGTTTCTATCTTAGGATATTTCCTTTTTCACCATAACCCACTACGGGCTTCCAAGTATCACTTTGCAAATTCCACAAGAACAGTCTTACCGAAAGTCTTCTTGATGGGAATGCTATAACTCTGTGAGATGAATTAACAGAACACAAAGCAGTTTCCCAGAAAGCTTCCTTCCAATTTTTAACGAAAGATAGTTCCATTTTCACCATAGAACTCTACTTGCTACAAAATATAACTTTTCAAATTCTACAAAAACAGTCTTTGTGAAAGGCTTCTTGAGGGGAAAGGTGTAACACTGTGTGATCAATTAAAGGAAAACAAAGCAGTCTCTCAGAACGTTTCTTTCCACTTTTTAACGGAAGATATTTCCTCTTTCACCATAGCCTTCTATGGACTTCCAAATATCACTTTGCAAATCCCACAAGAAAAGTCTTAGCGAAAGGCTTCATGAGGGGAAAACTGTAACTCTGTACGATGATTTAACAGAACACAAAGCAGTTTCTCAGAAAGTTTCTTTCCAGTTTGTAACCGAAGATATTTCGTTTTTCAACGTAGCCCCCTATGGGCTTCCAAATACCACTTTGAAATTTCCACCAGAACAGTCTTAGCGGAAGGCTTCTGCAGGGGAAAGCTGTAACTCTGTGAGATGAATTAAGAGACCACAAAGCAGTTTCTCAGAAAGCTTCTTTCTAGTTTTTAACGGAAGAGATTTCCTTTTTCACCATAGCCCTCTGTGGGCTTCCAAATATCAATTTGCCAATCCCACAAGAAAAGTTTCAGTGAAAGGCTTCAAGAGGGGAAAACTGTAAATCTGTAAGATGATTTAACAGAACACAAAGCAGTTTCTCCGAAAACTTCTTTCCAGTTTTTAACGGAAGATATTTTCTTTTTCATCATAACCCACTAAGGGCTTCCAAGCATCACCTTGCAAATTCCACAGGAACAACCTTAGTTAACGGCTTCTTGAGGGGAAAGTTGTAAATCTGTGAGACTAATTAATAGAGCATCAAGCAGTTTCTCAGAAAGATTCTTTCCAGTTTTTAACGGAAGATATTTCCTTTTTCTAAATAGCCCTCTAAGGGCTTCCAAATATCACCTTGCAAACTCCACAGGAACAGTCTTAGTGAATGACTTCTTGAGGGGAAAGCTATAACTCTGTGAGATGAATTAAAAGAACGAAATTCAGTTTCTCAGAAAGCGTCTTTTCAGTTTTTATCTTAGGTTATTTCCTTTTTCACCATAGCCCTCCAAGGGCTTTCAAATATCTCTTTGCAAATTCCACAAGAACAGTCTTAGCGAAAGGCTTCCTGAGGAAGAAGCTGTAACTCTGTGAGTTGAATTAACAGAACACTAAGCAGTCTCTCAGAAAGCGTCTTTTCGGGTTTTATCTTAGGATATCTCCATTTTCACCATAGCCCTCTATGGGCCTCCGAATATCACCTTGAAATTTACACAAAAACAGCCTTAGCGAAAGGCTTCTTGACGGGAAAGCTGTTACTCTGTGAGATGAATTAATAGAACACAAAGCAGTTTCTCAGAAAGCTTCCTTCAAGTAGTTAATTGAAGATATTTCCTTTTTCACCATTGACCTCTACGGGCTTTCAAATATCACTTTGCAAATTCCACAAGAACAGCCTTAGCGAAAGGCTTCTTGAGGAGAATGCTGTAACTCTGTGAGAGAAATTAACAGAACACAGAGCAGTTTCTCAGAATGCTTCTTTACAGTTTTTCACGGAAGATATTCCCTTTTTCACCATAGCCCTCCATGGGCTTCCAAATATCCCTTTGCAAATTCCACAAGAACACTTTTATCGAAAGGCTTCTTGAGGGGAAAGCTGTAACACTGTGAGATGAATTAGCAGAACACAATGCAGTATCTCAGAAAGCTTCTTTCCAGTTTTAAACGGAAGATATTTGCTTTTTCAACATAGCCCCCTATGTGCTTCAAATATCACTTTGCAAACTCCACAAGAACAGTCGTAGCGAAAGGCTTCTTGAGGGGAAAGCTGTAATTCTGTGAGATGAATTGACAGAACACAAAGCAGTTTCTCAGAAAGCTTCTTTCCCGTTTTAACGGAAGATATTTACTTTTCACCGTAGCCCTCTATGGGCTTCCAAATATCACTTTGCAAATTTCACAAGAACAGTCTTAGCGAAAGGCTTCTTGAGGGGAAAGCTGTAACTCTGTGAGATGAATTAAGAGAACAAAAAGCCGTTTCTTAGAAAGCTTCTTTTCAGTTTTTATCTTAGGATATTTCCTTACTCACAGTAGCCCTCTATGGGCTTCCAAATAATACTTTGCAAATTATACAAGAACAGTCTTAGTGAAAGGCTTCTTGAGGGGAAAGCTGTAACTCCGCGAGGTGAATTAACAGATCACAAAGCAGTTTCTCAAAAGACTCTTTTTAGTTTTTATCATAAGATATTTCCTTTTTCACCATAGCCCTCCATGGGTTCCAAATATCACTTTGCAAATTCCAAAAGAACAGTCTTAGCAAAAGGCTTCTTCAGGGGAAAGCTGTAATTCTGTGAGGTGAATTAACAGAACACAAAGCAGTTTCTCAAAAAGTTTCTTTCCATTTCTTAACTGAAGATATTTCCTTTTTCACCATAGCCCTCTATGGGCTTCCAAATATCACTTTCCAAATTCCCAAAGAAGAGTCTTAGCGAAAGGCTTCCTGAGGGGAAAGCTGTAAGTCGGTGAGATCAATTAACAGAACACAAAGCAGTTTCTCAGAAAGCTTCTTTCCAGTTTTTAACTGAAGATATTTCCTTTTTCACTATAGCCCTCTAAGGGCTTCGATATCTCACATTGCAACTTCCAATAGAACAGCCTTAGCAAAAGGCTTCTTGAGGGGCAAGCTGTAACTCTGTGAGATGAATTAACAGAACACAAAGCAGTTTCTCAGAAGGCTCCTTTCCAGTTTTTAAAGGAAGATATTTCCTTTTCCACCATAGCCCTCTACGGGTTTCAAATATCACTTTGCAAATTCCACAAGAACAGTCTTATCGAAAGGCTTTTTGAGGGGAAAGCTGTAACTCTGTGAGATAAATTAAGAGAACACAACTCTGTTTCTCAGAAAGCTTCTTTCCCGTTTTTAAGTGAAGATATTTTCCTTTTTCACCATAACCCTCTAAGGGCTTCCAAATATCACTTTGCAAATTCCACAAGAACAGTCTTAGCGAAAGGATTTTTGAGGGGAAAGCTGTTACTCTGTGAGATCAATTAACAGAACACAAAGCAGTTTCTCAGAAAGCTTCTTTCCAGTTTTAAAAGGAAGATATTCCCTTTTTCACCATAGCCCTCCATGGGTTCCAAATATCACTTTGCAAATTCCAAAAGAACAGTCGTAGCGAAAGTCTTCTTGAGGGGAAAGCTGTAATTCTGTGGGATGAATTGACAGAACACAAAGCAGTTTCTCAGAATGCTTCTTTCCAGTTTTAAACGGAAGATATTTCTTTTTTCACCATAGCCCTCTACATTCTTCAAATATCACTTTGCAAACTCCACAAGAACAGTCGTAGCGAAAGTCTTCTTGACGGGAAAGCTGTAATTCTGTTAGATGAATTGACAGAACACAAAGCAGTTTCTCAGAAAGCTTCTTTTCCGTTTTTAATGGAAGATAATTCCTTTTCACCGTAGCCCTCTATAGGGCTTCCAAATATCACTTTGCAAATTTCACAAGAACAGTCTTAGCGAAAGGCTTCTTGAGGGGCAAGCTGTAACTCTGTGAGATCATTTAACAGAACACAAAGCCGTTTCATAGAAAGTTTCCTTTCAGCTTTTATCTTAGGATATTTCCTTATTCACCATAGCCCTCTATGGGCTTCCAAATAATACTTTGCAAATTATACAAAAACAGTCTTAGCGAAAGGCTTCTTGGGGGGAAAGCTGTAACTCTGCGAGGTGAATTAACAGATCACAAAGCAGTTTCTCAAAAGGCTTCTTTTTAATTTTTATCATAGGATATTTCCTCTTTCACCATAGCCCTCCATGGGCTTCCAAATATCACTTTGCAAATTCCACAAGAACGGTCTTAGCAAAAGGCTTCTTCAGGGGCAAGCTGTAACTCTGTGAGATGAATTAATAGAACACAAAGTCGTTTCTCAGAAAGCTTCTTTCCAGTTTTTAAAGAGGAGAATTCCTTTTTCAACATAGACCTCTATGGGCTTCGAAATATCACTTTGAAAATTCCACAAGAACAGTCTTAGCAAAAGGTTTCCTGAGGGGAAAGCTGTAACACTGTGAGAGGAATTAACAGAACACAAAGCCGTTTCTCAGAAAGCTTCTATCCAGTTTTAAATGGAAGATATTTCCTTTCTCACCATAACCCTCTATGGGCTTCCAAATATCACTTTGCAAATTACACAAGAACAGTCTTAGCGAAAGGCTTCTTGAGGGGAAAGCTGTAACTCTGTGAGATGAATTAACAGAACACAATGCAGTTTCTCAAAAAGCTTCCTTCCTGTTTTTAACTGAATATATTTCCTTTTTCACCATAGCCCTCTATGGGCTTCCAAATATCACTTTTCAAATTCCACAGAAACAGTCTTAGCGTAAGGAGTCTTGAGGGGAAAGTTGTAACTCTGTGAGATGAATTAACGGAACACAAAGGAGTTTCTCAAAAAGCTTCTTTTCAGTTTTTATCTTAGGATATTTCCTTTTTCACCACTGCTCTCTATGGGCTTCCAAATATCACTTTTTAAATTCCACAAGAACACCCTTAGCAAAAGGCTTCCACAGGGGAAAGCTGTAAATCTGTGAGATGAACTAAATGTCACAAAGCAGTTTCTCAGAAAGCTTCTTTCCAGTTTTTAACTGAATATACTTACTTTTTCAACACAGCCCTCTATGGGCTTTCAAATATCACTTTGCAAATTCCACAAGATCAGTCTTAGCAAAAGGCTTCTTGAGGGGATAGTTGTAACTCTGTGAGATGAATTTACAGAACACAAAGCAGTTTTTCAGAAAGCTTCTTTCCAGTTTTTATATTCCGTTATTTTCTTTTTCACCGTAGCCCTCTAACGGTTTCCAAATATCACTTAGTAAATTCCACAAGAAGAGTATTAGCGAACGTCTTTTTGTGGGGAAAACTGTAACTCTGTGAGATGAATTAAGAGAACACCAAGCCGTTAATCAGAAAGCTTCTTTCCAGTTTTTAACGGAAGAGATTTCCTTTTTCACCATAGTCCTCTAAGAGCTATGAAATATCACTTTGCAATTCCACAAGAACAGCCTTAGCGAAAGGCTTCTTGAGGGGAAAGCTGTAACTCTGTGAGATGAATTAACAGAACACAAAGCAGTTTCTCAGAAAGCTTCTTTCCACTTTTTACCTGAACATATTTCCTTTTCACCATAGCCCTCTAAGGGCTTCCAAATATCACTAGGCAAATTACAACAGAACAGTCTTAGCGAAAGGCTTCTTGAGGGGAAAGCAGTAACTCTGTGAGGTGAATTGACAGAACACAAAGCCGTTTCTCAGAAAGCTTCTTCCCAGTTTTTAACGGAAGATATTTCCTTTTTCACCGTAGCCCTCTATGGGCTTCCAAATATTACTTTGCATATTCCACATGAACAGTCTTCGTGAAAGGCTTCTTGAGGGGAAAGCTGTAACTCTGTGAGATGAAATAAGAGAAAAAAAAATCCGTTTCTTGGAAAGCTTCTTTCCAGTTTTTAACGAAAGAGATTTCCTTTTTCAGCATAGACCTCTATGGACTTCCAAATATCACTTTGAAAATTCCACAAGAACAGTCTTAATGAAAGGCTTCTTGAGGGGAAAGCTGTAACTCTGTGAGATGAATTAACAGAACACAGAGCAGTTTCTCAGAAAGCTTCTTTGCAGT
The DNA here is from genome assembly GCF_047675955.1 of Chlorocebus sabaeus. Lineage (NCBI taxonomy): Eukaryota > Metazoa > Chordata > Mammalia > Primates > Cercopithecidae > Chlorocebus > Chlorocebus sabaeus. Next base: position 66,417 of record NW_027327784.1, on the reverse strand, counting down.
TTTTCACGGAAGATATTGCCTTTTTCACCATAGCCCTCTATGGGCTTCCAAACATCACTTTGCAAATTCCACAAGAAGACTCTTTGCGAAAGGCTTCTTCAGGGGATAACTGTAACTCTGCGAGATGAATTAACAGAACACAAAGTAGTTTCTTAGAATGCTTCTTTTCAGTTTTTATCTTAGGATATTTCCTTTTTCACTTTAGCCCTCTATGGGCTTGAAAATATCACTATGAAAATTCCACAAGAACAGTCTCAGCGGAAGGCTTCTTGAGTTGAAAGCAGTGACTCTGTGAGATGAATTAACAGAACACAAAGCAGTTTCTCAGAAAGCTTCTTTCCAGTTTTTAACGGAAGATATTTCTTTTTTAACCATAGACCTCTATGGGCTTCCAGATATCACTTTGCCAATTCCACAAGAAGAGTCTTAGCGAAAGGGTTCTTGAAGGGAAAGCTGTAATTCTTTGAGATGAATTAACAGGACACAAAGCAGTTTCCCATAAAGCTTCTTTCCAGTTTATAACGGAAGATATTTCCATTTCCACCATAGCCCTCTATGGGCTTCCAAATATGACTTTGCAAATTTCACTAGAACAGTCTTAGCGAAAGGCTTCTTGAGGCGAATGCAGTAGCTCTGTGAAATGAATTAACAGAACACAAAGGAGTTTCTTAGAAACCTTCTTTCCAGTTTTTAACGGAAGATATTTCCTTTTTCACCATAGTCTCTATGGGCTTCCAAATAACACTGCGCAAATTCCACAAAAATAGATTTAGCAAAACGCTTCTTGAAGGGAAAGCTGTAACACTTTGAGGTGAATTAACAGAACACAAAGCAGTTTCTCACAAAGCTTCTATCCAGTTTTTAACGGAAGATATTTCCTTTTTCACCGTAGCCCTCTATGGACTTCCAAATATCACTTTGCAAATTCCACAAGAACAGTCTTCGCAAAAGTCTTCTTGAGGGGAAAGCTGTAACCCTGTGAGATGAATTAACAGAACACAAAGCAGTTAATCAGAAAGCTTCTTACCAGTTTTTCATGGAAGATATTCCCTTTTTCACCTTAACCCTCTATGGTCTTCCAAATATCACTATGCAAATTCCACAAGAACAGTCTTAGCGAAAGGCTTCTTGAGGGGAAAGCAGTAACTGTGAGATGAATTAACCGAATACTAAGCAGTTTCTCAGAAAGCTTCTTTCCAGTTTTTAATAGAAGACTTTACTTTTTCACCATAATCTTCTACGGTCTTCCAAATATTATTTTACAAATTCCACAAGAACAGTCTTTGCGAAAGGCTTCTTGGGAGGGACGCAGTAACTCTGTGAGATGAGTAAATAGAACACAAAGCAATTTCTCAGAAAGCTTCTTTCCAGTTTTTAACGGAAGATATTTCCTTTTTCAACATAGCCCTCTATGGGCTTCCAAATATCACTTTGAAAATTCCACAAGAACAGTCTTAGTGAAAGGATTCTTGAGGGGAATGCTATTACTCTGTGAGATGAATTAACAGAACACAGAGCAGTTTCTCAGAAAGCTTCTTTGCAGTTTTTAACGGAAGATATTTCCTTTTTCACCATAGCTCTCTATGGGCTTCCAAATATCACTTTGCAAATTCCACAAGAAGAGTCTTCGTGAAAGGCTACTTCAGGGCAGAGCTGTAACTCTGTGAGATGAATTAAAGAACCCAAAGTAGTTTCTCAGAATGCTTCTTTTCAGTTTTTATCTTAGGATATTTCCTTTTTCACCTTAGCCCTCTATGGGCTTGAAAATATCACTATGAAAATTCCACAAGAACTGTCTTAGCGAAAGGCTTATTTAGGTGAAAGCAGTGACTCTGTGAGATGAAGTAACAGAACACTAAACAGTTTCTCAGAAAGCTTCTTTCCAGTTTTTAATGGAAGATATTTCCTTTTTCACCATAGCCCACTATGGGCTTCCAAATATCACTTTGCAAATTCCACAAGAACAGACTTAGCAAAAGGCTTCTTGAAGGGAAAGCTGTAACTCTATGAGATGAATTAACAGAACACAAAGCAGTTTCTCAGAAGTCTTCTTTCCAGTTTTTAACGGGAGACATTTTCTTTTTCACCATAGCCCTCTATGGAATTCCAAATATCACTTTTCCAATTACACAAGAACAGTCTTAGTGAAAGGCTTCTTGAGGGGAAAGCTGTAACTCTGTGAGCTGAATTAACAGAACACAATGGAGTTTCTCTGAAACCTTCTTTCCAGTTTTTTACGGAAGATATTTCCTTTTTAACCGTATCCCTTTATGGGCTTGCAAATATCACTTTACAAATTCCACAAGAACAGACTTAGCGAAAGGCTTCTTGAGGGGAAGGGTGTAACTCTGTGAGATGAAATAACAGAACACAAAGGAGTTTCTCAGAAAGCTTCTTTCCAGATTTAAACGGATGATATTTCCTTTTTCACCATAGTCCTCTATGGGCTTCCAAATATCACTGTGCAAATTCCACAAAAACAGATTTAGAACAAGGCTTCTTGAAGGAAAGCTGTAACTCTGTGAGATGAATTAACAGAACACAAAACCGTTTCTCAGAAAGTTTCGTTCCAGTTTTTTATTGAAGTTATTTCCTTTTCCACCGTAGCCCTCTATGGACTTGCAAAGATCACTTTGCAAATTCCACAAGAACAGTCTTAGCGAAAGGCTTCTTGAGGGGAAAGCTGTAACACTGTGAGATGAATTAACAGAACACAAAGCAGTTTCTCAGATAGCTTCTTACAAGTTTTTGACGGAAGATATTTCCTTTTTCACCTTTAACCCTCTATGGGCTTCCAAATATCACTTTGCAAATTACACAAGAACAGTCTTAGCGAAAGGCTTCTTGAGGGGAAAGTAGTACCTGTGAGATGAATTTACCGAAAACAAAGCAATTTCTCAGAAAGCTTCTTTCCAGTTTTTATTTTAGGATATTTCCTTTCTCACCTTAGCCCTCTATGGGCTTCCAAATATCACTTTGCAAATTCCACAAGAACAGTCTTAGCGAAAGGATTCCTGAGGGGAAAGCTGTAACTCTGTGAGAGGAATTAACAGAACACAAAGCCGTTTCTCAGAAAGCTTCTATCCAGTTTTTAATGGAAGATATTTCTTTTCTCACAAGAGCCCTCTATGGGCTTCCAAATATCACTTTGCAAATTCCACAAGAACAGTCTTAGCGAAAGGCTTCTTGAGGGGAAAGCTGTAACTCTGTGAGATGAATTAACAGAACACAATGCAGTTTCTCAAAAAGCTTCTTTCCTGTTTTTAACTGAAGATATTACCTTTTTCACCGTAGCCCTCTATGGGCTTCCAAATATCACTTTTTAAAATTCCACAGAAACAGTCTTAGCGTAAGGAGTCTTGAGGGGAAAGCTGTACCTCTGTGAGATGAATTAACGGAACACAAAGGAGTTCTCAAAAAGCTTCTTTTCAGTTTTTATCTTAGGATATTTCCTTTTTCACCACTGCTCTCTATGGGCTTCCAAATATCACTTTTTAAATTCCACAAGAAAACTCTTAGCAAAAGGCTTCCACAGGGGAAAGCTGTAAATCTGTGAGATGAATTAACTGAACACAAAGCAGTTTCTCAGAAAGCTTCTTTCCAGTTTTTAACTGAATATACTTACTTTTTCACCACAGCCCTCTATGGGCTTTCAAATATCACTTTGCAAATTCCACAAGAACAGTCTTAGCAAAAGGCTTCTTGAGGGGAAAGCTGTAACTCTGTGAGATGAATTTACAGAACACAAAGCAGTTTCTCAGAAAGCTTCTTTCCAGTTTTTATCTTCCGTTATTTTCTTTTTCACCGTAGCCCTCTAACAGCTTCCAAATATCACTTTGTAAATTCCACAAGAAGAGTCTTAGTGAACGTCTTTTTGTGGGGAAAACTGTAACTCTGTGAGATGAATTAAGAGAACACCAAGCCGTTAATCAGAAAGCTTCTTTCCAGTTTTTAACGGAAGAGATTTCCTTATTCACCATAGTCCTCTAAGAGCTATGAAATATCACCTTGCAATTCCACAAGAACAACCTTAGCGAAAGGCTTCTTGAGGGTAAAGCTGTAACTCTGTGAGATGAATTAACAGAACACAAAGCAGTTTCTCAGAAAGCTTCTTTCCACTTTTTACCTGAACATATTTCCTTTTTCACCATAGCCCTCTAAGGGCTTCCAAATATCACTAGGCAAATTACAACAGAACAGTCTTAGCGAAAGGCTTCTTGAGGGGAAAGCAGTAACTCTGTGAGGTGAATTGACAGAACACAAAGCCGTTTCTCAGAAAGCTTCTACCCAGTTTTTAGCGGAAGACATTTCCTTTTTCAACGTAGCCCTCTATGGGCTTCCAAATATTACTTTGCATATTCCACAAGAACAGTCTTTGCGAAAGGCTTCTTGAGGGGAAAGCTGTAACTCTGTGAGATGAAATAAGAGAAAATAATCCGTTTCTTGGAAAGCTTCTTTCCTGTTTTTAACGAAAGAGATTTCCTTTTTCAGCATAGACCTCTATGGACTTCCAAATATCACTTTGCAAATTCCACAAGAAGAGTCTTCGCGAAAGGCTTTTTCAGGGGATAACTGTAACTCTGTGAGATGAATTAAAAGAACACAAAGTAGTTTCTCAGAATGCTTCTTTTCAGTTTTTATCTTAGGATATTTCCTTTTTCACTTTAGCCCTCTATGGGCTTGAAAATATCACTATGAAAATTCCACAAGAACAGTCTCAGCGGAAGGCTTCTTGAGTTGAAAGCAGTGACTCTGTGAGATGAATTAACAGAACACAAAGCAGTTTCTCAGAAAGCTTCTTTCCAGTTTTTAACGGAAGATATTTCTTTTTTAACCATAGACCTCTATGGGCTTCCAGATATCACTTTGCCAATTCCACAAGAAGGGTCTTAGCGAAAGGCTTCTTGAAGGGAAAGCTGTAATTCTGTGAGATGAATTAACAGGACACAAAGCAGTTTCTCATAAAGCTTCTTTCCAGTTTTTAACGGAAGATATTTCCTTTTCCACCATAGCCCTCTATGGGCTTCCAAATATGACTTTGCAAATTTCACTAGAACAGTCTTAGCGAAAGGCTTCTTGAGGCGAATGCAGTATCTCTGTGAAATGAATTAACAGAACACAAAGGAGTTTCTTAGAAAGCTTCTTTCCAGTTTTTAACGGAAGATATTTCCTTTTTTACCATAGTCTCTATTGGCTTCCAAATAACACTGCGCAAATTCCACAAAAATAGATTTAGCAAAATGCTTCTTGAAGGAAAAGCTGTAACTCTGTGAGGTGAATTAAAAGAACACAAAGCAGTTTCTCACAAAGCTTCTATCCAGTTTTTAACGGAAGATATTTCCTTTTTCAACGTAGCCCTCTATGGACTTCCAAATATCACTTTGCAAATTCCACAAGAACAGTCTTCACAAAAGTCTTCTTGAGGGGAAAGCTGTAACCCTGTGAGATGAATTAACAGAACACAAAGCAGTTAATCTACCAGTTTTTAATGGAAGATATTCCCTTTTTCACCTTAACCCTCTATGGTCTTCCAAATATCACTTTGCAAACTCCACAAGAACAGTCTTAGCGAAAGGCTTCTTGAGGGGAAAGCAGTAACTGTGAGATGAATTAACCGAATACTAAGCAGTTTCTCAGAAAGCTTCTTTCCAGTTTTTAATAGAAGATTTTACTTTTTCACCATAACCCTCTATGGGCTTCCAAATATTATTTTACAAATTCCACAAGAACAGTCTTTGCGGAAGGCTTCTTGAGAGGAACGCAGGAACTCTGTGAGATGAGTAAATATAACACAAAACAATTTCTCAGAAAGCTTCTTTCCAGTTTTTAACAGAAGATATTTCCTTTTTCACCATAGCCCTCTATGGGCTTCCAAATATCACTTTGAAAATTCCACAAGAACTGTCTTAGTGAAAGGCTTCTTGAGGGGAATGCTATTACTCTGTGAGATGAATTAACAGAACACGGAGCAGTTTCTCAGAAAGCTTCTTTGCAGTTTTTAACGGAAGATATTTCCTTTTTCACCATAGCTCTCTATGGGCTTCCAAATATCACTTTGCAAATTCCACAAGAAGAGTCTTCGTGAAAGGCTACTTCAGGGGATAGCTGTAACTCTGTGAGATGAAATAACAGAACACAATGCAGTTTTTCACAATGCTTCTTTCCAGTTTTTAACGGAAGATATTTCCTTTTTCACCATAGCGCTCTATGGGCTTCCAAATATCAGTTTGCAAATTCCACAAGAACAGTCTAAGTGAAAGGCTTCTTGAGGGGATTGCTGTTACTCTGTGAGATGAATTAACAGAACACAGAGCAGTTTCTCAGAAAGCTTCTTTGCAGTTTTTAACTCAAGATAATTCCTTTTTCACCATAGCCCTCGATGGGCTTCCAAATATCACTTTGCAAATTCTACAAGAACAGTCTTAGTGAAAGGCTTCTTGAGGGCAAGCTCTAACTCTGTGGGAAGAATTAACAGAACACAAAGCAGTTTCTCAAAAAGGTTCTTTACACTTTTTACCGAAGATATTTCCTTTTTCACCATTGCCATCTATGGGCTTCCAAATATCACTTTGCAAATTCCACAAGAACAGTCTAAGCGAATGGCTTCTTGAGGGGAAAGCTGTAACTCTGTGAGATAAATTAACACAACACAAAGCAGTTTCTCAAAAAGCTTCCTTACAGTTTTTATCTTAGGATATTTCCTTTTTCACCATAGACCTCTATGGGCTTCCAAATATCACTTTGCAAATTCCACAAGAACAGTCTTAGCGAAAGGCTTCTTGAGGGAAAAACTGTAGCTCTGTGAGATGAATTAACAGAACACAAGGTAGTTTCTCAGAAAGCTTCTTTCCACTTTTTAATGGAAGGTATTTCCATTTTCAACATTGCACTCTATGGGCTTTCAACTATCACTTTCCAAATTCCACAAGAAGAGTCTTAGCGAAAGGTTTATTGAGGGGAAATCTGTAACTCTGTGAAATGAATTAACAGAAAACAAAGCAGTTTTTCAGAAAGCTTCTTTTCAGTTTTTGTCCTAGCATATTTCCTTTTTCACCGTAGACCTTTATGGGCTTCCAAATATCACATTGCAAATTCAACAAGAACAGTCTCTGCCAATGGCTTCTTGAGGGGAAAGCTGTAACTCTGTGACAAGAATTAGGAGAACACATAGCAGTTTCTCAGAAAGCTTCTTTTCAGTTTTTATCTTAGGATATTTCCTTTTTCTCCATAGCCTTCTATCGGCTTCCAAATATCACTTTGCAAATTCCACAAGAACAGTCCTAGCGAAAGGCTTCTTGAGGGGAACGCTGTAACTCTGTGAGGTGAATTAACAGAACACAAAGCAGTTTCTCAGAAAGCTTCTTTTCAGTTTTTATCTTACCATATTGCCTTTTTCACCATAGCCCTCTATGAGCTTCCAAATATCACTTTGCAAATTCCACAAGAACAATCTTAGCAAAAGGCTTCTTGAAGGGAAAGCTGTAATTCTGTGAGATGAAGTAACAGAACACAAAGCAGTTTCTCAGAAAGCTTCTTTGTAGATTTTACTTGAAGGTATTTCCTTTTTCACCATAGCCCTCTAGGGGCTTCCAAATATCATGTTGCAAATTCCACAAGAACAGTCTTAGCAAAAGGCTTCTTGGGGGGAGAGCTGTAACTCTGTGAGATGAATTAACAGAACACATACCAGTTTCTCAAAAGCTTCTTTTCAGTTTTTATCTTAGGATATTTCCCTTTTTCAACAAAGAACTCTATGGGCTTCCAAATATCACTGTGCAAATTCCACAATAACCGTCTTAGCGAAAGGCTTTTGATGGGAAAGCTGTAACTCTGCTGGATGAATTAACAGAACACAAAGCAGTTTCTCAGAAAGCTTCCTTCCAGTTTTTAACGGAAGATAGTTCCTTTTTCAACACAGCCCTCTACTTGCTTCAAAATATCACTGCAAATTCTACAAGAACAGTCTTTCAGAAAGAATTCTTGAGGGGAAGCTGTAACACTGTGTGATCAATTAACGGAAAACAAAGCAGTCTCTCAGAACGTTTCTTTCCAGTTTTTAACGGAAGATATTTCCTTTTTCACCATAGCCTTCTTTGGACTTCCAAATATCACTTTGCAAATCCCACAATAAAAGTCTTAGCGAAAGGCTTCATGAGGGGAAAACTGTAACTCTGTAAGATGATTTAAGAGAACACAAAACAGTTTCTCAGAAAGCTTCTTTCCAGTTTGTAACCGAACATATTTTGTTTTTCACCATAGCCCCCTATGGGCTTCCAAATATCACTTTGAAAATTCCACCAGAACAGTGTTAGCGAAAGGCTTCTTGAGGGGAAAGCTGTAACTCTGTGAGATGAATTAACAGAACACAAAGCAGTTTCTCCGAAAGCTTCCTTCCAGTTTTTAACGGAAGAGATTTCCTTTTTCACCAAAGCCCTCTGTGGTCTTCCAAATATCACTTTGCCAATCCCACAAGAACAGTCTTAGCGAAAGGCTTCATGAGGGAAAACTGTAACTCTGTCAGATAATTTAACAGAACACAAAGCAATTTCTCAGAAAGCTTCTTTTCGGTTTTTATCTTAGGATATTTCCCTTTTCGCCATAACCCTCTATCGTCTTCCAATATCACTTTGCAAATTCCACAAGAACAGTCTCAGTGAACGGCTTCTTGACGGGAAAGCTGTAAATGTGTGAGATGAATTAACAGACAAAGCAGTTTCTCAGAAAGCTTCTATTCAGTTTTTATCTTAGGACAATTTCTTTTTCACCATAGCCGTATATGGGCTTCCAAATATCACTTAGCAAATTCCACAAGAACAAAGTTAGGGAAAGGCTTCTTCAGGGGAAAGCTGTAACTCTGTGAGATGAATTAACAAAACACAAAGCAGTTTATCAGAAAGCTTCTATCCAGTTTTAAACTGAAGATATTTCCTTTTCCTGCATAGACTTCTAACGGCTTCCAAATATCACCCTGCAAATTCCACAGGAACAGTCTTAGTGAACGGTTTCTTTTGGCGAAAGCTATAACTCTGTGACATGATTAAGAGAATACAATGCAGTTTCTCAGAAAGCTTGTTTTCGGTTTTTATCTTAGGAAATTATCTTTTTCGCAATAATCCTCTATGGGCTTCCAATATCACTTTGCAAATTCCACAAGAACAGTCTCAGTGAACGGCTTGTTTAGGGGAAAGCTGTAACTCTGTGAGATGAATTAACAGAACACAAAGCAGTTTCTCAGAAAGTTTCTTTTCAGTTTTTAACGGAAGATATTTCCTTTTTCACCATAGCCCTGTATGGGCTTCCAAATATCTCTTTGGAAATTCCACAGGAACAGTCTTAGCGAAAGGCTTCTTGTGGGAAAAGCGTTAACTCTGTGAGATGAATTAACAGAACACAAAGCAGTTTCTCCGAAAGCTTCTTTTCAGTTTTTACCTTCGGATATTTCCTTTTTCACCATAGCCCTCTAAGGGCTTCCAAATATCAGTTTGCAAATTCCACAAGAACAGTCTTAGCGAAAGGCTTATCAGGGGAAAGCTGTAACTCTGTGAGATGAATTAACAGAACACAAAGCAGTTTCTCAGAAAGCTTCTTTTCAGTTTTTATGTTAGGATATTTCCTTTGTCAGCATAGCCCTGTATGGGCTTACAAATGTCACTTTGCAAGTTCATCAAGAACAGTCTTAGCGAAAGGCTTCTTGGGGGGGAAGCTGTAGCTCTGTGAGATGAATTAACTGACCACAAAGCAGTTACTCAGAAAGCTGCTTTCCGGTTTTTAACGGAAGATATTTCCTTTTTCACCATATCCCTCTCTGGGATTCCAAATATCACTTTGCAACATCCACAAGAACAGTCTTAGTGAAAGGCTTCTTGAGGGGAAATCTGTAGATTTGTTAGATGAACTAACAGACCACAAAGCAGTTAATCAGAAAGTCTCTTTCCAGTTTTTAACGAAAATATTTTCTTTTCACCATCTCCCTCTATGGGCTTCCAAATATCACTTTGCAAATTCCACAAGAACAGTCTTAGTGAACGGCTTCTTGAGGGGAAAGCTATAACTCTGTGAGATGAATTAAGAGAACACAGCGCAGTTTCTCATAAAGCTTCCTTTCGGTTTTAATCTTAGGATATTTTCTTTTTCGCCAGAGCCCCCTATGGGCCTCCAAATATCACTTTGCAAATTCCACAATAACAGTCTTAGGGAAAGACTTCCTGAGGGGAAAGCTGTAACTCTCTGAGATCAATTAACAACAAAAAAAGCAGTTTCTCAGAAATTTTCTTCTACGTTTTTAACGGAAGATATTTCCTTTTTCACCATAGCCCACTATGGGTTTCCAAATATCACATTTCAAGTTCCACAAGAACAGTCTTAGCGAAAGCCTTTTGGAGTAGAAAGCTTAAATCTGTAATATGAATTAACGGACACAAAACTGTTTTTCAGAAAGCTTCTTTCCACTTTTTAACAGAAGATATTTCTTTTTTCACCATAGCCCTCTATGGGCTTCCAAATATCACTTTGCAAATATCATAAGAACAGTCATACTGAACGGCTTCTTGAGAGAAAAGCTGTAACTCTGTGAGATGAATTAACAGAACCCACAGCAGTTACTCAGAAATCTTCTTTCCAGTTTTTACGGAAGATATTTCCTTTTTCAGCATAGCCCTCTATGGGCTTCCCAATATCACTTTGCAATTTCCACAAGATCTCTCTTAGGGAAAGGCTTCTTGAGGGGAAAGCTGTAGCTCTGTGAGATGAACTAATAGAACACAAAGCAGTTTCTCAGAAAGCTTCTTTCCAGTTTATATCAGAAGATATTTCCTTTTTCACCATATCCCTTATAGGCTTCCAAATATCACTTTGCAAATTTCACAAGAACAGCCTTAGCGAAGGGCTTCTTGAGACAGGCTTTTTAGGGGAAAGCTGTAACTCTCTGAGTTGAATTAACAGAACACAAAGCAGGTTATCAGAAAGCTTGTTTCCAGTTTTTAACGGAAGATATTTCCTTTTTCACCCTATCCCACTATGGGCTTCCAAATATCACTTTGCAACTTCCACATGAACAGTCTTAGCGAAAGGCTTCTTGAGGGGAAAGCTGTAGCTCTGTTAGATTAATTAACAGACAACAAAGTAGTTACTCAGAAAGCTTCTTTCCAGTTTTTAACGGAAGAGATTTCCTTTTTCACCATATCCCTGTATGGGCTTCGAAATATCACTTTGCAAATTCCACAAGAACAGTCTTAGTGAACGGCTTCTTGAGGGGAAAGCTTTAACTCTGTGAGATGAATTAAGAGAACACAGTGGAGTTTTTCAGAAAGCATCTTTTCGGTTTTTATGTTACGATACTTTCTTTTTCACCATATTTCTCTAAGAGCTTCCAAATATCACTTTGCAAATTCCACAAGAACAGTCTTAGGGGAAGTCTTCTTGAGGAAAAGCTGTAACACTGTGAGATGAATTAACAGAACACAAAGTAGTTTCTCAGAAAGCTTCCTTCAAGTTTTTAACGGAAGTTATTTCCTTTATTACCATAGCCTTCTATGGGCTTCCATATATCAGTTAGCAAATTTCACAAGAACAGTCTTAGCGAAGGGATTCTTGAGGAGAAAGCTGTAACTCTCTGAGATGAATTAACAGAACACAAAGCAGTTTCTCAGAAAGCTTCTTTTCGGTTTTTACCTTAGGATATTTCCATATGCACCATAGCTCACTATGGCCTTCCAAATATCACTTTGCCAATTCCAAAGGAACAGTCTTTGCGAAAGGCTTCTTGAATGGAAAGCTGTACATCTCTGAGTTGAATTAACAGAACAGAAAGCAGTTCCTCAGAAAGATTCTTTTCAGTTTTTATCATAGGATATTTCGTTTTTAACCATAGCCCTCTTTGGGCTTCCAAATATCACTTTGCAGATTCCACAAAAACAGTCTCAGTGAACGGTTCCTTGAGGGGAAAGCTGTATCTATGTGACATCAATTAACAGAACACAAAGCAGTCTCTCAGAAATCTTCTTTCCAGATTGTAACGGAAGATACTTCCTATTTCACCATAGCCACCTATGGGCTTCCAAATATCACTTTTCAAATTCCACAAGATCAGCCTTAGCTAAAGGTTTCTTGAGGAGAAATTTGTAACACTGTGAGATGTATTAACAGAACACAAAGCAGTTTCTCAGAAAACTTCTTGCCAATTTTTAACGGAAGATATTTCCCTTTTCACCATTGCCCTCTATGGGCTTCCAAATATCACTCTGCAAATTCCAAAAGAGAAGTCTTAGCAAAAGGCTTCTTGAGGGGAAAGCTGTAATTGTGTGAGATGAATTAAGAGAATACAAAGCAGTCTCTCAGAAAGCTTCTTTCCAGTTTTTAACTGAAGATATTTCTTTTTTCACCATGGCCCTTTATGGGCTTCCAAATATCACTTTGCAAATTCCACAAGACCAGTCTTAGCGAAAGGCTTCTTGAGGGGAAAGATGTAACTCTGTGAGATTAATTAATGGAACACAAAGCTGTCTCTCCGAAAGATTCTTTTCAGGTTTTTAAGGAAGATATTTCCTTTTTCAACATGGTCCTCTATGGGCTTCCAAATATCACTTTGCAAATTCCACAAGAACAGCCTTAGGGAAAAGCTTCTTGTGTGGAAAGCTGTAACACTGTGACATGAATTAACAGAACACAAGACTGTTTCTCAGAAAGATTCTTTACAGTTTTTAATGGAAGATATTTTCTTTTTCTCTATTGCACTCTATGGGCTTCCAAATATTACTTTCCATATTTCACAAGAACAGTCTTAGTGAACGGCTTCCTGAGGGGAAAGCTGTAACTCTGTGAGATGAACTAACAGAACACTAAGCAGTTTCTCAGAAAGTTTCTTTTCGGTTTTTATCTTAGTATATTTCATTTTTCACCATAGCCCCTATGAGCTTCCAAACATCACTTTGCAATTTTCACAAGAACAGTCTTAGAGAAAGAATGCTTGAGGGGAAAGCTGTACCTCTCTGAGATGAATTAACAGAACACAAAGCAGTTTCTCAGAAAGCTTCTTTCCAGTTTTTAACTGAAGATATTTCCTTTTTCACGATAGCCCTACATGGGCTTCCAAATGTCACTTTGCAAATTCCACAAGAACCACCATTGCGAAAGTCTTCTTGAGGGGAAAGCTGTAACTCTGTGAGATAAATTGACAGAACACAAAGCAGTTTCTCAGAGAGTTTCTTTTCAGTTTTTATCTTAGGATATCTCCTTTTTCACCATAGCCCACTGTGGGCTTCCAAATATCACTTTGCAAATTCCACAATAACAGTCTTAGGGAAAGGCTTCATAAGGGGAATGCTGTAAGTCTCTGAGATGAATTAACAGAACACAAAGTAGATTCTCAGAAATCTTCTTTCCAGGTTTTAACGGAAGATACTTCCTTTTTCACCGTAGCCCCCTATGGGCTTCCAAATATCACTTTTCAAATTCCAGAAGATCAGACTTAGCTAAAGGTTTCTTGAGGAGAAATTTGTAACACTGTGAGATGAATTAACAGAACACAAAGCAGTTTTTCAGAAAGCTTCTTTTCGGTTTTTATCTTAGGATATTTCCATTTTCACCATAGCCATCTACGGTTTTCCAAATATCACTTTGCAAATTCCACAAGAACAGTCTTAGAGAAAGGCTTCTTGAGGGGAAAGATGTAACTCTGTGAGATGAATTAACAGAACACAAAGCAGTTTCTCAGAAAGCTTCTTTCCAGTTTTTAACTGAAGATATTTCCTTTTTCACGATAGCCCTCCATGGGCTTCCAAATGTCACTTTGCAAATTCCACAAGAAACGCCATCGCGAAAGTCTTCTTGAGGGGAAAGCTGTAACTCTGTGAAATAAATTGACAGAACACAAAGCAGTTTCTCAGAAAGCTTCTTTTCAGTTTTTATCTTAGCATATCTCCTATTTCACCATAACCCTCCTTGGGCTTCCAAATATCACTTTGCAAATTCCACAAGAACAGTCTTAGGGAAAGGCTTCATGAGGGGAATGCTGTAAGTCTCTGAGATGAATTAAGAGAGCACAAAGTAGTTTCTCAGAAATCTTCTTTCCAGATTTTAACGGAAGATACTTCCTTTTTCACCGTAGCCCCCTATGGACTTCCAAATATCACTTTTCAAATTACACAACATCAGACTTAGCTAAAGGTTTCTTGAGGAGAAATTTGTAACATTGTGAGATGAATTAACAGAACACAAAGCAGTTTTTCAGAAAGCTTCTTTTCGGTTTTTATCTTAGGATATTTTCATTTTCACCATAGCCCTCTACGGTTTCCCAAATATCACTTTGCAAATTCCACAAGAACAGTCTTAGAGAAAGGCTTCTTGAGGGGAAAGATGTAACTCTGTGAGATGAATTAACAGAACACAAAGCAGTTTCTCAGAAAGCTTCTTTCCAGTTTTTAAGGGAAGATATTTCCTTTTTCACCATAGCCCTCTATGGGCTTCCAAATATCACTCTGCAAATTCCACATGAGCAGTCTTAGCGAAAGACTTCTTGAGGGGAAAGCTGTAATTGTGTGAGATGAATTAAGAGAACACAAAGCTGTCTCTCAGAAAGCTTCTTTCCAGCTTTTTAAGGAAGATATTTCCCTTTTCACCATAGCTCTCTATGGTCTTCCAAATATCTCTTTGCAAATTCCACAAGAACAGTCTTAGGGAAAGGCTTCTTGAGTGGAAAGCTGTAACTCTGTGACATGAATTAACAGAACACAATGCAGTTTCTCAGAAAGATTCTTTACAGTTTTTAATGGAAGATATTTTGTTTTTCACCATAGCCCTCTATGGGCTTCCAGATATTACTTTCCAAATTTCACAAGAACAGTCTTAGTGAACGGCTTCCTGAGGGGAAAGCTGTAACTCTGTGAGATGAACTAACAGAACACTAAGCAGTTTCTCAGAGGGTTTCTTTTCGGTTTTTATCTTAGTATATTTCCTTTTTCACCACAGCCCCTATGAGCTTTCAAACGTCACTTTGCAATTTTCACAAGATCAGTCTTAGAGAAAGACTTCTTGAGGGGAAACTGTAACTCTCTGAGATGAGTTAACAGAACACAAAGCAGTTTCTCATAAAGCTTCTTTTCAGTTTTTATCTTAGGATATTTCCTTTTTCACCATAGCCTTCTAAGGTCTTCCAAATATCCCTTTGCAAATTCCACAAGAACACACTTAGCGAAAGGCTTCTTGAGGGGAAAGATGTAACTCTGCGAGATGAATTAACAGAACAAAAAGCAGGTTCTCAGAAAGCTTCTTTCCAGTTTTTAACGGAAGCTATTTCCATTTTCACCGTAGCCCTCTATGGGCTTCCAAATATCACTTTGCAAATCCCTTAAGAAGAGTCTTAGCGAAAGGCTTCTTGAGGGGAAAGCTGTAACTCTGTGAGATGAATTAACAGAACACAAATCAGTTTCTCAGAAAGCTTCTTTTCAGTTTTTATCTTAGGATATTTCCTTTTTCACCATACCCCGCTATGGGCTTCCTAATATCACTTTGCATATTCCACAAGAACAGTCTTAGCGAAAGGCTTCTTGAGGGGAAAGCTGTAACTCTGTGAGATGAATTAACAGAACACAAAGCAGTTTCTCAGAAAACTTCTTTCCACTTTTTAACGGAAGATATTCCCTTTTTCACCATAGTCCTCTATGGGCTTCCAAATATCACTTTGCAAATTCCACAAGAACAGTCTTAGCGAAAGGCTTCTTGAGGAGAAAGCTGTAACTCTGTGGGATGAATTAACAGAACACAAAGCAGTTTCTCAGAAAGATTCTTTTGAGTTTTTATCTTAGGATATTTCCTTTTCCACCATAGCCCTCTATGGGCTTCCAAATATCACTTTGAAAATTCCACAAGAACAGTCTTAGCGAAAGGCTTCTTGAGGTGAAAGCTGTAACCCTGTGAGATGAGTTTGCTCTTGCTTCTCTAGTTCTTTTAATTGCAATGTTAGAGTGTCAATTTTAGATCTTTCCTGCTTTCTCTTGTGGGCATTTAGTGCTATAAATTTCCCTCTACACACTGCTTTAAATGTGTCCCAGAGATTCTGGTATGTTGTATCTTTGTTCTCATTGGTTTCAAAGAACATCTTTATTTCTGCCTTCATTTCGTCATGTACCCAGTAGTCATTCAGGAGCAGGTTGTTCAGTTTCCATGTAGCTGAGCGGTTTTGATTGAGTTTCTTAGTCCTGAGTTCTAGTTTGATTGCAGTGTGGGCTGAGAGACAGTTTGTTACAATTTCTGTTCTTGTACATTTACTGAGGAGTGCTTTACTTCCAACTATGTGGTCAATTTTGGAATAAGTGCGATGTGGTGCTGAGAAGAATGTATATTCTGTTGATTTGGGGTGGAGAGTTCTATAGATGTCTATTAGGTCAGCTTGCTGCAGAGATGAGTTCAATTCCTGGATATCCTTGTTAATTTTATGCCTCCTTGATCTGTCTAATGTTGACAGTGGAGTGTTGAAGTCTCCCATTATTATTGTATGGGAGTCTAAGTCTCTTTGTAAGGCTCTAAGGACTTGCTTTATGAATCTGGGTGCTCCTGTATTGGGTGCATATATATTTAGGATAGTTAGCTCTTCCTGTTGAATTGATCCCTTTACCATTATGTAATGGCCTTCTTTGTCTCTTTTGATCTTTGATGGTTTAAAGTCTGTTTTATCAGAGACTAGTATTGCAACCCCTGCTTTTTTTTGTTCTCCATTTGCTTGGTAAATCTTCCTCCATCCCTTTATTTTGAGCCTATGTATGTCTCTGCGTGTGAGATGGGTCTCCTGAATACAGCAGACTGATGGGTCTTGACTCTTTATACAGTTTGCCAGTCTGTGTCTTTTAATTGGAGCATTTAGTCCATTTACATTTAAGGTTAATATTGTTATGTGTGAACTTGATCCTACCATTATGATATTAACTGGTTATTTTGCTCGTTAGTTGATGCAGTTTCTTCCTAGCCTTGATGGTCTTTACATTTTGGCATGTTTTTGCAATGGCTGGTACCGGTTGTTCCTTTCCATGTTTAGTGCTTCCTTCAGGGTCTCTTGTAAGGCAGGCCTAGTGGTGACAAAATCTCTAAGCATTTGCTTATCTGTAAAGGATTTTATTTCTCCTTCACTTATGAAACTTAGTTTGGCTGGATATGAAATTCTGGGTTGAAAATTCTTTTCTTTAAGAATGTTGAATATTGGCCCCCACTCTCTTCTGGCTTGTAGAGTTTCTGCCGAGAGATCTGCTGTTAGTCTGATGGGCTTCCCTTTGTGGGTAACCCGACCTTTCTCTCTGGCTGGCCTTAAGATTTTTTTCTTCATTTCAACTTTGGTGAATCTGGCAATTATGTGTCTTGGAGTTGCTCTTCTCGAGGAGTATTTTTGTGATGTTCTCTGTATTTCCTGGATCTGAATATTGGCCTACCCTACTAGGTAGGGGAAGTTCTCCTGGATGATATACTGAAGAGTGTTTTCCAACTTGGTTCCATTTTCCCCCTCACTTTCAGGCACCCCAATCAGACGTAGATTTGGTCTTTTTACATAATCCCATACTTCTTGCAGGCTTTGTTCATTTCTTTTTCTTCTTTTTTCTTTTGATTTCTCTTCTTGCTTCATTTCGTTCATTTGATCCTTAAGAGCTGATACTCTTTTCCAGTTGATCAAGTCGGTTACTGAAGCTTGTGCCTTTGTCACGTATTTCTCGTGTCATGATTTTCATCTCTTTCATTTCGTTTATGACCTTCTCTGCATTAATTATTCTAGCCATCAATTCTTCCACTTTTTTTTTCAAGACTTTTAGTTTCTTTGCCATGGGTAGGTAATTCCTCCTTTAGCTCTGAGAAGTTTGATGGACTGAAGCCTTCTTCTATCATCTCGTCAAAGTCATTCTCTGTTCCGCTTTGATCCGTTGCTGGCGATGAGCTGCGCTACTTTGCCGGAGGAGATGCGCTCTTATTTATTGAAATTCCAGGTTCTCTGCCCTGCTATTTCCCCATCTTTGTGGCTTTATCTACCTCTGGTTTTTAACGGAAGATATTTCCTTTTTCACATTGCCCTCTATGGGCTTCCAAATATCACTTTGCAAATTTCACAAGAACAGTCTTAGTGAACGGCTTCTTGAGGGGAAAGCTGTAACACTGTGAGATGAATTAACAGAACACAAAGCAGTTTCTCAGAAATCTTGTTTCCAGTTTTTAACGAAAGATAGTTCCTTTTTCAACACAGCCCCCGTGGGCTTCGAAATATCACTTTTCAAATTCCAAAAGAACAGTCTTAGCAAAAGGCTTCTTGAGGAGAAAGGTGTAACTCTGTGAGATGAATTACCAGAACACAAAGCAGTTTCTCAGAAAGCTTCTTTTCGGTTTTTATCTTAGGATATTTTCATTTTCAAAGTAGCCCTCTATGGGCTTCCAAATATCACTTTGCAAATTCCGCAAGAACAGTCTTAGCGAAAGGCATCTTGAGGGGAAAGTTGTAAATTTGTGTGATGAATTAACAGAACACAAAGCAGTTTCTAAAAAACATTCTTTCCAGTTTTTAATGGAAGATATTTCCTTTTTCATCATAGCCCTCTATGGGCTTCCAAATATCACCTGGAAAATTCCACAGGAACAATCTTAGTGAACGGGTTCTTGAGGGGAAAGCTGTAACTCTGTGAGATGAATTAAGAGAACACAATGCAGTTTCTCAGACAGCTTCTTTTCGGTTTTTATCTTAGAATATTTCCTTTTTGCCATAACTCTCAATGGACTTCTAAAATCACTTTGAAAATTCCAGAAGAAAAGTCTTAGCGAAATTCTTCTTGAGGAGAAACCTGTAACTCTGTGAGATGAATTAACAGGACACAAAGCACTTTCTCAGAAAGCTTCTTTCCAGTGTATAACGGAAAATATTTCCTTATTCACCAGAGCCCTCTATGGCCTTCTAAATACCACTTTAGAAATGACACAAGAACAGTCCTAGCGAAAGACTTCTTGAGGGGAAATCTGTAACTTTGTGAGATGAATTAACAGAACACAAACCAGTTTCTCAGAAAGCTTCTTTCCAGTTTTCAACTGAAGATATTTCCTTTTCAACATAGCCCTCTATGGGTTTCCAAATATCACTTTGCAAATTCCACAAGAACAGATTAGTAAAGGTCTTCTTGAGGGGAAAGCTGTAACTCTGTGAGATGAATTAACAGAACACAAAGCAGTTTCTCAGAAAGCTTCTTTCCAGTTTTTAACGGAAGATATTTCCTTTTTCACCAAAGCCCTCTATGGGCTTCCAAATATCACTTTAAATATTCCACAAGAACAGTCTTATCAAAAGGCTTCTTGAGGGAAAAGCTGTAATCAGAAAGCTTCTTTCGAGTTTTTAACTGAAGATATTACCTTTTACACAATAGCCCTCTAAGGACTTCCAAATATCACTTTGCAAATTCCACAGGAACAGTCTTAGCGAAAGGCTTCTTGAGGGGAAAGCTGTATTCAGAAAGCTCCTTTCGAGTTTTTAACTGAAGATATTTCCTTTTCCACCATAGCCTTCGATGGGCTTCCAAATACCACTTTGCAAATTCCACTAGAACAGCCTTAGCAAAGGGCTTCTTGAGGGGAAAGCTGTAATTCTGTGAAATGAATTAACAGAACGCAAAGAAGTTTCTCAGAAAGCTTCTTTTCAGTTTTTATCTTAGGATATTTCCTTTTTCACCATAGATCTCTATGGCCTTCCAAATATCACTTTGCAAATTCCAAAAGAACAGTCTTAGCGAAAGGCGTCTTGAGGGGAAAGCTGTAACTCTGTGAGATGAATTAACAGAACACAAAGCGGTTTTTCCGAAACCTTATTTTCAGTTTTTAGCTCAGGCTATTTCTTTTTTGACCATAGACCTCTATTGGTTCTAAATATCACTTTCCCAATTCCACAAGAACAGCCTTAGGGAAAGGCTTCTTGAGGGGAAAGCTGTAACTCTGTGAGATGAATTAATAGAACACAAAGCAGTTTCTCAGAAAGCTTCTTTCCAGTTTTTAACAGAAGATATTTCTTTTTTCACCAAAGCGCTCTATGGGCTTCCAAATATCACTTTGCAAATTCCGCAAAAACTGTCTTCTCGAAAGGCTTCTTGAGGGAAAAACTGTAAGTCTGTGAAATGAATTAACAGAACACAAAGCTGTTTCTCAGAAAGATTCCTTCCAGTTTTTAACTGAAGATATTTCCTTTTTCACCATAGCCCTCTCTGGGCTTCCAAATATCACTTTGCAAATTCCACAAGAACAGTCTTAGCGAAAGGCTTCTTGAGGGGAAATGTGTAACTCTGTGAGATGAACTACCAGAACACAAAGCAGTTTCTCAGAAAGCTTCTTCTCGGTTTTTTTCTTAGGATATTTCCATTTTCACCGTAGCCCTCTATGGGTTTCCAAATATCACTTTGCAAATTCCACAAGAACAGTCTTAGCGAAAGGCATCTTGAGGGGAAAGCTGTATATCTGTGAGATTAATTAACAGAACACAAAGCAGTTTCTAAAAAACATTCTTTCCAGTTTTTAACGGAAGATATTTCCTTTTTCATCATAGCCCTCTATGGGCTTCCAAATATCACCTTGAAAATTCCACAGGAACAATCTTAGTGAACGGCTTCTTGAGGGAAAAGCTATAACTCTGTGGAACGAATTAAGAGAACATCATGCAGTTTCTCAGAAAGCTTCTTTTCGGTTTTTATCTTAGAATATTTCCTTTTTGCCAAACCCTCTATGGGCTTCTAAAATCAATTTGCATGTTCCACAAGAACAGTCTTAGCGAAAGGCTTCTTAAGGAGAAAGCTGTAACTCTGTGAGATGAATTAACAGGACACAAAGCACTTTCTCAAAAAGCTTCTTTCCGGTTTTTAACGGAAAATATTTCCTTATTCACCATAGCCATCTATGGCCTTCTAAATACCACTTTCGAAATGACACAAGAACAGTCCTAGCGAAAGACTTCTTGAGGGGAAAGCTGTAACTCTGTGAGATGATTTAACAGAACACAAAGCAGTTTCTAAGAAAGATTCTTTCCAGTTTTCAACTGAAGATATTTCCTTTTTCACCATAGCACTATAAGGGCTTCCAAATATCACTTTGCAAATTCCACAAGAACAGACTTAGTAAAGGTCTTCAGGAGGGGAAACCTGTAACTCTGTGAGATGAATTAACAGAACGCCAAGCAGTTTCTCAGAAAGCTTCTTTTCAGTTTTTATGTTAGGATATTTCCTTTTTCACCATAGACCTCTATGGGCTTTCAAATATCACTTTGCAAATTCCACAAGAAGAGTCTTAACGAAAGGCTTCTTGAGGAGAAAGCTGTAATTCTGTGAGATGAATTAACAGGACACAAAGCACTTTCTCAGAAACCTTCTTTCCAGTTTATAACGGAAGATATTTCCTTATTCACCATAGCCCTCTATGGCCTTCTAAATACCACTTTCCAAATGACACAAGAACAGTCCTAGCGAAAGACTTCTTGAGGGCAAAGCTGTAACTCTGTGAGATGAATTAACAGAACACAAAGCAGTTTCTCAGAAAGATTCTTTTCGGTTTTTATCGTAGGATATTTCCTTTTTCAACATAGCCCTCTATGTTCTTCCAAATATCACTTTGCAAATTCCACAAGAACACTCTTAATGAGTGGCTTCTCGACGGGAAAGCTGTAACTCTGTGAGATGAAATAACAGAACACAAAGCAGTTTCTCACAAAACTTCTTTCCAGTTTATAACTGAAGATATTTCCTTTTTCACCATAGGCCCCTATGGGTTTCCAAATATCACTTTGAAAATTCCACAAGAACTGTCTTAGTGAACGGTTTCTGGAGGGCAAAGCTGTAGCTCTCTGAGATGAATTTACGGGACACAAAGCAGTTTATGAAGGAGCTTCTTTGTAGTTTTCATCTGAGGACATTTCCTTTTTCACCATAGCGCTCTATCGGCATCCAAATATCACTTTGCAAATTCCTCAAGAATAGTCTTAGCGAAAGACTTCTTAAGGGGAAAGCTGTAACTTTGTGAGATGAATTAACAGAAAACAAAGCAGTTTCTCAGAAAGCTTCTATACAGTTTCTAACTGAAGATATTCCTTTTTTCACCATAACCCTATATGGGCTTCCAAATATCACTTTGCGAATTAAACAAGAACAGTCTTAGCGAAAGGCTGCTCCAGGGGAAAGATGTAACTCTGTGAGATGAATTAACAGAACCCAAAGCAGTTTCTCAGAAAGTTTCATTCCAGTTTTTATCTGAAGATATTTCCTTTTCACAATCGCCCTCTATGGGCTTCATATATCACTATGCAAACTCCACGAGAGCAGTCTTAGTGACCGATTTCTTGAGGGGAAAACTGTAACTCTGTTAGATGAATTAACAGAACACAAAGTAGTTTCTCAGAAAGCTTCTTTGCGGTTTTTATCTGCGGACCCTTCCTTTTGCACCATAGCCCTCTATGGGCATTCCAATATCACCTTGCAGATTCCACAAGAACAGTCTTGGTGAACGACTTCCTGAGGGGAAAGCTGTAACTCTGTGAGAAGAATTAACAGAACACAAAGCCGTTTCTCAGAAAGCTTCCTTTCAATTTTTATGTTAGGATATTTCCGTTTTCACCGTAGTTCTCTAAGCGCTTCCAAATATCACTTTGCAAATTCCACAAGAGCAGACTTAGCGAAAGGCTTCTAGAGGGGAAAGCTGTAAGTCTGTGAGTTGAAATAACAGAACACAAAGCAGTTTCTCAGAAATCTTCTTTCCAGTTTTTAACTGAAGTTATTTCCGTTTCACCGTAGCCCTCTCAGGGCTTCCAAATATCACATTGCAAAATCCCCAAGAACAGTCTTACCGAAAGCCTTCTTGAGGGGAAAGCTGAAACTCGGAGAGATGAATTCACAGATCACAAATAAGTTTCTCAGAAAGCTTCTTTCTCACATTTAGCGGTGGATATTTTCTTTAATCTTATAGTCTTCAAAGGGATACGAAATAACAGTTCTCATATTTCACAGAAATAAGGCTAGCAAACAGCTCTACGAAATACAGCTGTAGCTCAGTGAGTGGAAGTCACATATCACAAGCAGTTCCTCTGAAACCTTTTTTTCAGTTTTTAACAGAAGATATATCCTTTTTCACCATAGCCCACTATGGGCTTCCAAATATCACTTTGCAAATTCCACAAGAACAGTCTTAGCGGAAGGCATCTGGAGGGGAAAGCTGTACCTCTGTGAGATGAATTGACAGAACACAAAGCAGTTTCTCAGAAAGCTTCTTTCCAGTTTTTAACTGAAGATATTCCTTTTTCACTGTAGTCCCCTATGGGCTTCCAAATATCACTTAGCAAATTCCACAGGAACAGTCTTAGCAAACGGCTTCTTTAGGGAAAAGCTGTAACGCTGTGAGATGAATTTACAGAACACATAGCAGTTTCTCAGATAGCTTCTTTCCAGCTTTTAACTGAACATATTTACTTTTTCACCGTAGCCCTTTATGGGCTTCCAAATATCACTTTGCAAATTCCACAAAACAGACTTAGCGTAGGGCTTCTTGAGGGGAAAGCTGTAACTTTGTGAGATGAATTAACAAAACAGGTTTCTCAGAAAGCTTCTTTCCAGGTTTAAGTGAAGATATTTCCATTTTCACCATAGCCCTCTATGAGCTTCCAAATATCGTTTTGCAAATTTCACAACAACAGTCTTAATGAACGGCTTCTTGAGGGGAAAGCTATAACTCTGTGAGATGAATTAATGGAACGCAAAGCAGTTTCTCAAAAACCTTCTTTTCAGTTTTTATCTTAGGATTTTCCTTTTTCACCATAGCCCTCTATTGTTTTCCAAATATCACTTTGCAAATTCCACGAGAAGAGTCTTAGCGAAAGGCTTCTTGAGGGGAAACTGTAGCTCTGTGAGATCAATTCACAGATCACAAAGAAGTTTCTCAGAAATCTTCTTTCACACTTTTAGCGGTGGATATTTCCTTTGGACCTATAGTCTTCAAAGAGATCCGAAGTAACATTTCTCAGATTCCACAGAAATAAGGCTAGCCAACAGTTATACGAAATACAGCTGTATCACAGTGACAGGAAATCACATATCACAAAGCAGTTCCTCAGAAAGATTCTTTTCACTTTTTAACTGAAGCTATATCCTTTTTCACCATAGCGATCTATGGACTTCCAAAGACCACTTTGCAAATTCCACAAGAACAGTCTTGGTGAAAGGCTTCTTGAGGGGAAAGCTGTAACTCTGTGAGATGAACTAAGAGAACACAAAACCGTTTTTCAGAAAGCTTCTTTCCAGTTTTTACCTGAAGATATTTCCCTTTTCACCATAGCCTTCTATGGGCTTCCAAATAACAATTCGAAAATAACACAAGATCAGTCTTAGTGAACGGCTTTTTGTTCGGAAAGCTGTAACACTCTGAGATGAATTAACAAAACACAAAGCAGTCTCTCAGAAAGCTTCTTTTCAGTTTTTATCTTACGATATTTCCTTTTTCACCATAGTTCTCTAAGCACTTCCAAATATCACTTTGCAAATTTCACAAGAACAGTCTTAGTGAACGACTTCTTGAGGGGAATGCTGTAACTCTGTGAGATGGATTAACAGAACACAAAGCAGTTTCTCAGAAACCTTCTTTCCAGTTTTTATCTGAAGATATTTCCTTTTCACCACAGCCCTCTCTCGGCTTCCAAATATCACTTTGCAAATTCCACAAGAACAGTCTTACGGAATGCTTCTTGAGGGGAAAGCTGTAACACTGTCAGATGAATTAACAGAACACAAAGCAGTTTCTCACAAAACTTCTTTCCAGTTTATAACTGAAGATATTTCCTTTTTCACCATAGGCCCCTATGGGTTTCCAAATATCACTTTGAAAATTCCACAAGAACTGTCTTAGTGAACGGTTTCTGGAGGGCAAAGCTGTAGCTCTCTGAGATGAATTTACGGGACACAAAGCAGTTTATGAAGGAGCTTCTTTGTAGTTTTCATCTGAGGACATTTCCTTTTTCACCATAGCGCTCTATCGGCATCCAAATATCACTTTGCAAATTCCTCAAGAATAGTCTTAGCGAAAGACTTCTTAAGGGGAAAGCTGTAACTTTGTGAGATGAATTAACAGAAAACAAAGCAGTTTCTCAGAAAGCTTCTATACAGTTTCTAACTGAAGATATTCCTTTTTTCACCATAACCCTATATGGGCTTCCAAATATCACTTTGCGAATTAAACAAGAACAGTCTTAGCGAAAGGCTGCTCCAGGGGAAAGATGTAACTCTGTGAGATGAATTAACAGAACACAAAGCAGTTTCTCAGAAAGTTTCTTTCCAGTTTTTATCTAAGGACATTTCCTTTTTCTCCGTAGCCCTCTATGG
This sequence comes from Chlorocebus sabaeus, assembly GCF_047675955.1. Classification (NCBI taxonomy): domain Eukaryota; kingdom Metazoa; phylum Chordata; class Mammalia; order Primates; family Cercopithecidae; genus Chlorocebus; species Chlorocebus sabaeus. The sequence goes on along the minus strand of NW_027327784.1, from coordinate 41,071 downwards.
TCTTCCAAATATCACTTTGCAAATTCCACAAGAACAGTCTTAGCGAAAGACTTCTTGAGGGGAAAGCTGTAGCTCTTTGAGATGAATTAACAGAACACAAAGCACTTTCTCAGAAAGCTTCTTTCAGGTTTTTAACTGAAGATATTTACTTTTTCACAATAGGAGTCTCGGAGGTACCAAATATCACTTTGGAAATTCCACAAGAACAGTCTTAGCGTGCGACTTTTTGAGGGGAAAGATGTAAATCTGTGAGATGAATTAACAGAATACAAAGCAGTTTCTAAGAAAGCTTCTTTTCAGTTTTTATCTTAGGATACTACCTTTCAAGCATAGCCGTCTATGGGTTTCCAAATATCACTTTGCAAATTCCGCAAGAACAGTCGTAGCGAAAGGCTTCTTGAGGGGAAATCTGTTACTCTGTAAGATAAATTACCAGAATATAAAGCAGTTTTTCAGAAAACTTCTTTCCAGTTTTTAATGAAGATATTTTCTTTTTCACCATCGTCCTCTATGGTCTTCCAGATATCACTTTGAATATTACAAAAGAACAGTCTTAGTCAACGGCTTCTTGAGGGGAAACATGTAACACTGTGAGATGAATTAACAGAACACAAAGCAGTTTCGCAAAAAGCTTCTATCTGATTTTCATCTGAAGACATTTACTTTTTCACCATATCCCTCTAGGGTCTTACAAATATCACTTTGCAAATTCCACAAGGACAATCTTTGCGAAAGACTACATGAGGGGAAATTTGAAACACTGTGAGATGAATTAACAGACCACAAAGCAGTTTCTCAGATAGATTCTTTCCAGTTTTTAGCTGAGGATATTTTATTTTTCACCATAAACCTCCATGGGTTTCCAAATGTCACTTTGCAAATTCCAAAAGAACAGTCTTAGTGAACGGCCTCTTGAGGGGAAAGCTGTAACTCTGCGAGAGGAACCAGAAGAACACAAAGAAGTTTCTCAGAAAGCTTCTTTCCAGTTTTTAACTGAAGATATTTCCTTTTTCACCGTAGCCCTCTATGGCCCTCCAAATATCACTTTGTAAATTCCACAAGAACAATCTTAGCGAAAGGCTTCTTGAGGGGAAAGCAGTAACTCTGTGAGATGAATTAACAGAACCCAAAGCAGTTTCTCAGAAAGTTTCATTCCAGTTTTTATCTGAAGATATTTCCTTTTCACAATCGCCCTCTATGGGCTTCATATATCACTATGCAAACTCCACGAGAGCAGTCTTAGTGACCGATTTCTTGAGGGGAAAACTGTAACTCTGTTAGATGAATTAACAGAACACAAAGTAGTTTCTCAGAAAGCTTCTTTGCGGTTTTTATCTGCGGACCCTTCCTTTTGCACCATAGCCCTCTATGGGCATTCCAATATCACCTTGCAGATTCCACAAGAACAGTCTTGGTGAACGACTTCCTGAGGGGAAAGCTGTAACTCTGTGAGAAGAATTAACAGAACACAAAGCCGTTTCTCAGAAAGCTTCCTTTCAATTTTTATGTTAGGATATTTCCGTTTTCACCGTAGTTCTCTAAGCGCTTCCAAATATCACTTTGCAAATTCCACAAGAGCAGACTTAGCGAAAGGCTTCTAGAGGGGAAAGCTGTAAGTCTGTGAGTTGAAATAACAGAACACAAAGCAGTTTCTCAGAAATCTTCTTTCCAGTTTTTAACTGAAGTTATTTCCGTTTCACCGTAGCCCTCTCAGGGCTTCCAAATATCACATTGCAAAATCCCCAAGAACAGTCTTACCGAAAGCCTTCTTGAGGGGAAAGCTGAAACTCGGAGAGATGAATTCACAGATCACAAATAAGTTTCTCAGAAAGCTTCTTTCTCACATTTAGCGGTGGATATTTTCTTTAATCTTATAGTCTTCAAAGGGATACGAAATAACAGTTCTCATATTTCACAGAAATAAGGCTAGCAAACAGCTCTACGAAATACAGCTGTAGCTCAGTGAGTGGAAGTCACATATCACAAGCAGTTCCTCTGAAACCTTTTTTTCAGTTTTTAACAGAAGATATATCCTTTTTCACCATAGCCCACTATGGGCTTCCAAATATCACTTTGCAAATTCCACAAGAACAGTCTTAGCGGAAGGCATCTGGAGGGGAAAGCTGTACCTCTGTGAGATGAATTGACAGAACACAAAGCAGTTTCTCAGAAAGCTTCTTTCCAGTTTTTAACTGAAGATATTCCTTTTTCACTGTAGTCCCCTATGGGCTTCCAAATATCACTTAGCAAATTCCACAGGAACAGTCTTAGCAAACGGCTTCTTTAGGGAAAAGCTGTAACGCTGTGAGATGAATTTACAGAACACATAGCAGTTTCTCAGATAGCTTCTTTCCAGCTTTTAACTGAACATATTTACTTTTTCACCGTAGCCCTTTATGGGCTTCCAAATATCACTTTGCAAATTCCACAAAACAGACTTAGCGTAGGGCTTCTTGAGGGGAAAGCTGTAACTTTGTGAGATGAATTAACAAAACAGGTTTCTCAGAAAGCTTCTTTCCAGGTTTAAGTGAAGATATTTCCATTTTCACCATAGCCCTCTATGAGCTTCCAAATATCGTTTTGCAAATTTCACAACAACAGTCTTAATGAACGGCTTCTTGAGGGGAAAGCTATAACTCTGTGAGATGAATTAATGGAACGCAAAGCAGTTTCTCAAAAACCTTCTTTTCAGTTTTTATCTTAGGATTTTCCTTTTTCACCATAGCCCTCTATTGTTTTCCAAATATCACTTTGCAAATTCCACGAGAAGAGTCTTAGCGAAAGGCTTCTTGAGGGGAAACTGTAGCTCTGTGAGATCAATTCACAGATCACAAAGAAGTTTCTCAGAAATCTTCTTTCACACTTTTAGCGGTGGATATTTCCTTTGGACCTATAGTCTTCAAAGAGATCCGAAGTAACATTTCTCAGATTCCACAGAAATAAGGCTAGCCAACAGTTATACGAAATACAGCTGTATCACAGTGACAGGAAATCACATATCACAAAGCAGTTCCTCAGAAAGATTCTTTTCACTTTTTAACTGAAGCTATATCCTTTTTCACCATAGCGATCTATGGACTTCCAAAGACCACTTTGCAAATTCCACAAGAACAGTCTTGGTGAAAGGCTTCTTGAGGGGAAAGCTGTAACTCTGTGAGATGAACTAAGAGAACACAAAACCGTTTTTCAGAAAGCTTCTTTCCAGTTTTTACCTGAAGATATTTCCCTTTTCACCATAGCCTTCTATGGGCTTCCAAATAACAATTCGAAAATAACACAAGATCAGTCTTAGTGAACGGCTTTTTGTTCGGAAAGCTGTAACACTCTGAGATGAATTAACAAAACACAAAGCAGTCTCTCAGAAAGCTTCTTTTCAGTTTTTATCTTACGATATTTCCTTTTTCACCATAGTTCTCTAAGCACTTCCAAATATCACTTTGCAAATTTCACAAGAACAGTCTTAGTGAACGACTTCTTGAGGGGAATGCTGTAACTCTGTGAGATGGATTAACAGAACACAAAGCAGTTTCTCAGAAACCTTCTTTCCAGTTTTTATCTGAAGATATTTCCTTTACACCATAGTCCTCTATGGGCTTCCAAATATCACTTTGCAAATTCCACAAGAACAGTCTTAGTGAACGACTTCTTGAGGGGAAAGCTGTAATTCTATAAGATGAATTAACAGAACACAAAGTCGTTTCTCAGAAAGTTTCTTTTCAGTTCTTATCTTAGGAAATTTCCTTTTCACCACAGCCCTCTCTCGGCTTCCAAATATCACTTTGCAAATTCCACAAGAACAGTCTTACGGAATGCTTCTTGAGGGGAAAGCTGTAACACTGTCAGATGAATTAACAGAACACAAAGCAGTTTCTCACAAAACTTCTTTCCAGTTTATAACTGAAGATATTTCCTTTTTCACCATAGGCCCCTATGGGTTTCCAAATATCACTTTGAAAATTCCACAAGAACTGTCTTAGTGAACGGTTTCTGGAGGGCAAAGCTGTAGCTCTCTGAGATGAATTTACGGGACACAAAGCAGTTTATGAAGGAGCTTCTTTGTAGTTTTCATCTGAGGACATTTCCTTTTTCACCATAGCGCTCTATCGGCATCCAAATATCACTTTGCAAATTCCTCAAGAATAGTCTTAGCGAAAGACTTCTTAAGGGGAAAGCTGTATCTTTGTGAGATGAATTAACAGAAAACAAAGCAGTTTCTCAGAAAGCTTCTATACAGTTTCTAACTGAAGATATTCCTTTTTTCACCATAACCCTATATGGGCTTCCAAATATCACTTTGCGAATTAAACAAGAACAGTCTTAGCGAAAGGCTGCTCCAGGGGAAAGATGTAACTCTGTGAGATGAATTAACAGAACACAAAGCAGTTTCTCAGAAAGTTTCTTTCCAGTTTTTATCTAAGGACATTTCCTTTTTCTCCGTAGCCCTCTATGGTCTTCCAAATATCACTTTGCAAATTCCACAAGAACAGTCTTAGCGAAAGACTTCTTGAGGGGAAAGCTGTAGCTCTTTGAGATGAATTAACAGAACACAAAGCACTTTCTCAGAAAGCTTCTTTCAGGTTTTTAACTGAAGATATTTACTTTTTCACAATAGGAGTCTCGGAGGTACCAAATATCACTTTGGAAATTCCACAAGAACAGTCTTAGCGTGCGACTTTTTGAGGGGAAAGATGTAAATCTGTGAGATGAATTAACAGAATACAAAGCAGTTTCTAAGAAAGCTTCTTTTCAGTTTTTATCTTAGGATACTACCTTTCAAGCATAGCCGTCTATGGGTTTCCAAATATCACTTTGCAAATTCCGCAAGAACAGTCGTAGCGAAAGGCTTCTTGAGGGGAAATCTGTTACTCTGTAAGATAAATTACCAGAATATAAAGCAGTTTTTCAGAAAACTTCTTTCCAGTTTTTAATGAAGATATTTTCTTTTTCACCATCGTCCTCTATGGTCTTCCAGATATCACTTTGAATATTACAAAAGAACAGTCTTAGTCAACGGCTTCTTGAGGGGAAACATGTAACACTGTGAGATGAATTAACAGAACACAAAGCAGTTTCGCAAAAAGCTTCTATCTGATTTTCATCTGAAGACATTTACTTTTTCACCATATCCCTCTAGGGTCTTACAAATATCACTTTGCAAATTCCACAAGGACAATCTTTGCGAAAGACTACATGAGGGGAAATTTGAAACACTGTGAGATGAATTAACAGACCACAAAGCAGTTTCTCAGATAGATTCTTTCCAGTTTTTAGCTGAGGATATTTTATTTTTCACCATAAACCTCCATGGGTTTCCAAATATCACTTTGCAAATTCCAAAAGAACAGTCTTAGTGAACGGCCTCTTGAGGGGAAAGCTGTAACTCTGCGAGAGGAACCAGAAGAACACAAAGAAGTTTCTCAGAAAGCTTCTTTCCAGTTTTTAACTGAAGATATTTCCTTTTTCACCGTAGCCCTCTATGGTCTTCCAAATATCACTTTGCAAATTTCACAAGAACAGTCTTAGCGAAAGGCTTCTTGAGGGGAAAGCTGTAACTCCATGAGATGAATTAAGAAAACACAAAGCCGTTTCTCAGAAAGCTTCTTTCAAGTTTTTAGCTGAAGATATTTCCTTTTTAAGCATAGCCCTCTATGGGATTCCAAATATCACTTTGCAAATTCAACAAGAACAGTCTTAGTGAAAGACTTCTTGAGGGGAATGCTGTAACTCTGTGAGATGAATTAACAGAACACAACGCAGTTTCTCAAAAAGCTTGTTCCCAGTATTTAACTGAAGATATTTCCTTTTTCACCGTAGCCTTCTATGGCCTTCCAAATATCACTTTGCCAGGTCCAGAAGATCAGTCTTAGCGAAAGACGTCTTTAGGAGAAAGCTGTAAATCTGTGAGATGAATTAACAGAACACAAAGCAGTTTCTCAAAAACTTTTTTTTTTCAGTTTTTAACTTAGGATATTTCCTTTTTCACCACAGCTCTCTATGGGCTTCCAAATATCACTTTTTATATTCCACAAGAACTTTCTTAGCGAAAGGCTTCTTGAGGGGAAAGCTGTAACTCTGTGAGGTGGATTAACAGAACACAAAGCCGTTTCACAGAAAGCTTCTTTCCAGTTTTAAACGGATGAGATTTCCTTTATCACCTTAGCCCTCTATGGGCTTCCAAATATCACCTTGCAAATTTCACAAGAGCAGTCTTAGCAAAAGGCTTCTTGAGGGGAATGCTGTAACTCTGAAATGAATTAAGAGAATACAAGGTCGATTCTCAGTAAGCTTCTTACCAGTTCTTAACTGAATACATTTCCTTTTTCTCCGTAGCCCTCTATGGGCTTCCAAATATCACTTTGCAAATTCCACAAGAACAGTCTTAGCGAACGGCTTCTTGAGGGGAAAGCTGTAACTCTGTGAGATGAATTAAGAGAACACCAAGCCGTTTCTCAGACAGCTTCTTTCCAGTTTTTAACGGAAGAGATTTCCTTTTTCACCATAGCCCTCTATGAGCTTCCAAATATCACTTTGCAAATTCCACAAGAACAGTCTTAGCGAAAGGCTTCTTGAGGGGAAAGCTGTAACTCTGTGAGATGAATTAAAAGAACACAAAGCAGTTTCTCAGAAAGCTCCTTTCCAGTTTTTAACTGAAGATATTTTCTCTTTCATCGTAGCCCTCAATGGACTTCCAAATATTACTTTACAAATTCCACAAGAACAGTCTTAGCGAAAGGGTTCTTGAGAGGAACGCTATAACTCTGTGAGATGGATTAACAGAACACAAAGCAGTTTCTCAGAAAGCTTCTTTCCAGTTTTTATCTGAATATATTTTCTTTTTGACCATAACCCTCCATGGGCTTCCAAACATCACTTTGCATATTCCACAAGAACTGTCTTAGCCAAAGGCTTCTTGAGGGGAAGGCTGTAACACTTTGAGATGAATTTACAGAACACAAAGCAGTTTCACAGAAAGCTTCTTAACCCTTTTAATAGAAGAGATTTCCTTTTCACCCTAGCATTCTATGGGCTTCCAAATATCACTGTGCAAATTCCATAAGAACAGTCTTATCGAAAGGCTTCTTGAGGGGAAAGCTTTAACTCTGAGATGAATTAAGAGAACACAAATCCGTTTCTCAGAAAGCTTCTTTCCAGTTTTAAACTGAAGATATTTCCTTTTTCGCCATAGCCCTCTAAGGGCTTCCAAATATCACTTTGCAAATTCCACAAGAACAGTCTTAGCGACAGGCTTCTTGCGTGTAAAGCTGTAACTCTGTGAGATGAATTAAGAGAATACAAAGCTGTTTCTCAGAAAGCTTCTTTCCAGTTTTTAACGGAAGACATTTCCTTTTTCACTATAGCCTTCTATGGGCTTCAAAATATCACTTTGCATATTCCACCAGAACAGTCTTAGCGAAAGGATTCTTGAGGGGAAATCTGTAACTCTGTGGGATGAATTAACAGAACACAAAGCCGTTTCTCAGAAAGCTTATTTTCAGTTTTTCTCTTAGCATATTTCCTTTTTCACCATACCACTCAATGAGCTTCCAAATATCACTTTGACAATTCCACAGTAAGAGTCTCAGCGAACGGCTTCTTGAGGGGAAAACTGTAACTCTGTGAAATGAATTAACAGAACACAAAAAGCAGTTTCTCAGAAACATCCTTTACAGTTTTTAACAGAATATATTTCCTTTTTCACCATAGCCCTCTATGGGCACCCAAATATCTCTTTGCAAATTTCACAAGAACAGTCTTAGAGAATGGCTACTTGAGGGGAAAGCTGTAACTCTGTGAAATGAACTAACAGAAAACAAAGCAGTATCTCAGAAAGCTTCTTTTCGATTTTCATCTTAGGATATTACCTTTTTCACCGTAGACCTCTAAGGGCTTCCAAATATCACTTTGGAAATTCCACAAGAACAGTCTTAGCGAAAGGCTTCTTGAGGGGAAAGCTGTACGACTGAGAGATGTATTAACAGAACACAAAGTAGTGTGTCTGAGAGCTTCTATCTAGTTTTTCAATGAAGATATTTCCTTTTTCATCATAGCCGTCTATGGGCTTCAAAATATCACTTTGCAAATTCCACAAGAACAGTCTTAGCGAAAGTCTCCTTGAGAAAGGCTTTTTAGGGGAAAGCTGTAACTCTTTGAGATGAATTAACAGAACACAAGGTAGTTTGTCAGAAAGCTTCTTTCCAGTTTTTAACGGAAGATATTTCCCTTTTCACCATATACCTCTAAGGGCTTCCAAATATCACTTTGCAAATTCCACAAGAACAGTCTTAGCGAAAGGCTTCATGAGCGGAAAGCTGTAACTCTGAGAGATGAATTAACAGAACACAAAGCTGTTTCTCAGGAAGCTTCTTTCCAGTTTTTAACTGAAGATATTTCCTTTTTCACCATAGCCCTCTATGGGCTTCCAATATCACTTTGCAAATTCCACAAGAACAGACTTAGCGAAAGGCTTCTTGAGGGGAAAGCTGTAACTCTGTGAGATGAATTAACAGAACACAAAGCAATTTTTCAGAAAGCTTACTTCCAGTTTTTAACGGAAGATATTTTCTTTTTCTCCAAGTCCCTCTATGGGCTCCAAATATCACTTTGCAAATGAAACAAGAACAACCTGAGCCAAAGGCTTCTTGAGGGGAAAGCTCTAACTCTGTGAGATCAATTAACAGAACACAAAGCAGTCTCCCAGAAAACTTCTTTCCTGTTTTTAACTGAAGAAAATTCCTTTTTCACCATAGTCCTCTACGGGCTTCCAAATATCACTTTGCAAATCCCACAAGAGCAGTCTTAGCGAAAGGCTTCTTGAGGGGAAAGCTGTAACTCTGTGAGATGAATTAACAGAAGACAAGACAGTTTCTCAGAAAGCTTCTTTCCAGTTTTCAACGGAAGATATTTCCTTTTTCACCATAGCCCTCTATGGGCTTCCAAATATCACTTTGCAAAATTCACAAGGAGAGTCTTAGTGAACGGCCTCTTGAAAGGAAAGCTGTAACCCTTTGAGATGAATTTACAGAACACAAAGCAGTTTCTCAGAAAGCTTCTTTTCAGTTTTTAACTTAGGATATTTCCTTTTTCACCATAGCCCTCTATGAACTTCCAAATATCACTTTGCAAATTCCACAGTAAGAGTCTTAGTGAAATTCTTCCTGACGGGAAAGCTGTAAGTCTGTGAGATGAATAAACAGAACAGAAAGTAGTTTCTCAGAAAGATTCTTTCCAGTTTATAACGGAAGATATTTCCTTTTTCACCATTGCCCTCTATGGAATTCCAAATATCACTTTGCAAATTCCACAAGAAGAGTCTTAAGGAAAGACATTTTGAGAAGAAAGCTGTAATTCTGTTAAATGAAATAACAGAACACAAAGCAGTTTCTCAGAAAGCTTCTTTCCAGTTTTCAACGGCAGATATTTAATTTAGCACCATGGCCGTTTTTGGGCTTCCAACTATCACTTGGCAAATTCCACAAGAACAGTCTTAGTGAAAGGCTTCTTGAGGGGAAAGCTGCAACTCTGTGAGATGAATTAACAGAACACAAAGCAGTTGCTCAGAAAGCTTATTTTCTGTTTTTATCTTAGGATATTTCCTTTTTCAGCAAGGTCCTCTATGGGTTTCCAAATATAACTTTGCATATCCCTCAAAAACAGTCTAAGGGAAAGGCTTCTTGAGGCGAAAGCTGTAATTCTGTGAGATGAATTAACAGAACACAAAGCAATTTCCCACAAAGCTTCTTTCCAGTTTTTAACGGAAGATATTTCCTTTTCCACAATAGCCCTCTATGGGCTTCCAAATATCACTTTCCAAATTTCACAAGAACAGTCTTAGTGAACGTCTTCCTGGGGGGAAAGCAGTAACTCTGTGAGATGAACTAACAGAACACAAAGTAGTTTATCAGAAAGCTTCTTTTGGGTTTTTATCTAGTATAATTCCTTTTTTAACCATAGCCATCTATGGGCTTCCAATTATCACTTTGCAAATTCCACAGGAATAGTCTTAGCGAAATTCTTCTTGAGGGGAAAGCAGTAACTCTGTGAGATGAATTAACAGAACACAAATAAGGTTCTCAGAACCATTCTTTCCAGTTTTTAACGGAAGATATTTTCTTTTTCACCATAGCCCTCTATGTGATTGCAAATATCACTTTGCAAATTCCACAAGAGCAGTCTTAGGGAAAGACTTCTTGAGGGGAAAGCTGTAACTCTGTGAGATGGATTAAGAGAACACAAAGCAGTTTCCAGAAAGCTTCTTTCCAGTTTTTAACGGAAGATATTTCCTTTTTCACCATCGCCCTCTAAGGGCTTCCAAATATCACTTTGCAAATTCCACAAGAACAGCCTTAGCGAAAGGGTTCTTGAGGGGAAACCGGTAAATCTGTGAGATGAATTAAGAGAACGCAAACCAGTTTCTCAGAAAATTTGTTTTCAGTTTTTATCTTAGGATATTTAATTTTTTTCATAGCACTCTAAGGGCTTCCAAATATTACTTTGCTGATTCACAAGAACAGCCTTAGCAAAACGCTTCTTGAGGGGAAAGCTGTAACTGTGTGAGATGAATTAACGAAACACAAAGCAGTTTCTCAGAAAGTTTCTTGCCACATTTTAACTGAAGATATTTCCTTTTTCTCCTTAACCCTCTATAGGCTTCCAAACATCACTTTGCAAATTACACATGAACAGCCTTAGCGAAAGGCTCCTTGAGAGGAAATCTGTAACTCTGTGAGATCAAATCAAAACTCAAAGCAGTTTCTCAGAAAGCTTCTTTACAGTTTTTAACTGAAGATATTTCCTTTTTCACCATAGCCCTCTATGGGCTTCCAAATATCACTTTGCAAGTAAAACAAGAACAGCCTTCGCGAAAGACTTCTTGAGAGGGAAGCTGTAACTGTGTGAGATGAACTAACAGAACTCAAAGCAGTTTCTCAGAAAGCTTGTTTTCTGTTTTTATCTTAGGATATTTCCATTTTCACCATAGCCCACTATTGGTTTACAAATATCAGTTTGCAAATCCCACAAGAACAGTCTTAGGGAACGGCATCTTGAAGGGAAAGCTGTAATACTGTGGGATGAATTAACAGAACCCAAAGCAGTCTCTCAGAAAGCTTCTTTCCAGTTTTTTACGGAATATATATCAATTTTCACCATAGCTCTCTACTGGCTTCCAAATATCACTTTCCAAATTTCACAAGAAGAGTCTTAGTGAACGGCTTCTTGGGGGGAAAGCTGTAACACTGAGAGTTGAACTAACAAAACACAAAGCAGTTTATCATAAAGCTTCTTCTCGGTTTTTATCTTAGGATATTTCCATTATCACCACAGCCATCTATGGGCTTCCAAATATCACTTTGCAAAATCCGCAAGAACAGTTTTAGCAAAAGGCTTCCTGAGAAGAAAGCTGTAACACTGAGAGATGAATTAACAGAACACAACACAATTTCCAGAAAGCTTCTTGCCAGTTTTTAACTGAAGATATTTCCTTTCTCACCATAGCCCTCTAAGGTCTTCAAAATATGCCTTTGCAAATTCCACAAGAACTGTGTTATTGAAAGGCTTATTGAGGGGAAAGCTGTAACTCTCTGAGATGAATTAACAGAACACAAAGCAGTTTCTGAGAAAGCTTCTTTTCAGTTTTTATCTTAGGGTATTTCCTTTTTCACCATAGCCCTCTATGGGTGTCCAAATATCAAGTTGTAAATTCCACACAACCGTCTTAGCGAAAGGCTTCTTTAGGAAAAGCTGTAACTCTCTGAGATGAATTTAAAAAAACACAAAGCAGTTTCTTAGAAATATTCTTTCCAGTTTTTAATGGAAGATATATACTTTTTCACCCTAGCCCTCTATGGGCTTCCAAATATCACTTTGCAAATTCCACAAGAACAGTCTTAGACAAAGGTTTCTTAAGGGAAAAGCTGTAACTCTGTGAGATGAATTAACAGAACAAAAAGCAGTTTCTCAGTAAGATTCCTTTGGGTTTTTATTTTAGGATATTTCCTTTTTCACCATAGCTCTCTATGGGCTTCCAAATATCACTTTGCAAATTCCACAAGAACAGACTTAGGGAAAAGTTTCTTGAGGGGAAAGCTTAAAGTCTGTGAGATGAATTAACAGAACCCAAAGCAGTCTCTCAGAAATCTTCTTTCCAGATTTTAACGTAAGATACTTCCTTTTTCACCATATGGTCTTCCAAATATCACTTTTCATATTGCACAAGATTAGCCCAATCTAAAGATTTCTTGAGGAGAAATTTGTAACAATGTGAGATGAATTAACAGAACACAAACAGATTCTCAGAAAGCTTCTTGCCAGTTTTTCACGGAAGATATTTCCTTTTTTACCATAGCCCCCTAAGGGCTTCCAAATATCACTCTGCAAATTCCAAAAGAGCAGTCTTAGCGAAAGGCTTCTTGAGGGGAAAGCTGTTAATCTGTGAGACGAATTAAGAGAAAACAAAGCAGTTTCTGAGAACGTTTCTTTCCAGTTTTTAACGGAAGGTATTTCCTTTTTCTCCTTAGCCCTCTAAGGGCTTCCAAATATCACTTTGCAAATTCCACAAGAACAGTCTTAGCGAAACGCTGCTTGAGGGGAAAGCAGTAACTCTGAGAGATGAATTAACAGAACACAAAGCAGTTCCTCTGAAAGTTTCTTTCCAGTTTTTAACGGAAGATATTTCCTTTATCACCATCGCCCTCAACGGGCTTCCAAATATCACTTTCACAATTCCACAAGAACAGTCTTAGAGAAAGGCTTCTAGAGGGGAAATCTGTAACTCTGTGAGATGAATTAACAGAACACAAAGTAGTTTCAAAGAAAGCCTCTTTCCAGTTTTTAACGGAAGATATTTTATTTTTCACCATACCCCTCTATGGGCTTAAAAATATCACTTTGCCAATTCCACAAGAACAGCCTTAGTGAAAGACTTCTTGAAGGGAAAGCTGTTAATTCTGTGACATGAAATAACAGAACACAAAGCAGTTTCTCAGAAAGCGTCTTTTCAGTTTTTAACTTAGGATATTTCCTTTTTCACCGAAGCCATCTATGGGCTTCCCAATATCACTTTGCAAATTACACAAGAACTGTCTTAGCGAAAGACTTCTTGAGGGGAAAGCTGTAAATCTGTGAGATGAATTAAGAGAACACAAAGTAGTTTCTCAGAAAGCTTCTTTCCAGTTTTTAACAGAAGATATTTCCTTTTTCACCATAGCCCTCTACGGGCTTCCAAATATCACTTTACATATTCCACAAGAACATTCTTAATGAAACGCTTCTTGAGGGGAAAGCAGTAACTCTGAGAGATGAATTAACAGAACACAAAGTAGTTTCTCATAAAGATGGTTTACTGATTTTAACGTAAGATATTTCCTTTTTCACCACTGCGCTCTATGGGCTTCCAAATATCACTTAGCCAATTCCACAAGAAGAGTCTTAGCGAAAGCCTTCTTGAGGGGAAATCTGTAACTCTGTGAGATGAATTAGCAGAACACAAAGTAGTTTCAAATAAAGTTTCTTTCCAAGTTTTAACGGAAGATATTTACTTTTTCACCGTAGCCCTCTATGGGCTTCCAAATATCACTTTGCAAATTACACAAGAACAGTCTTACAGAAAGGCTTCTTGAGGGGAAAACTGTAACACTGTGAGATGAATTAACACAACACAAAGCAGTTTCTCAGAAAGCTTCCTTACAGTTTTTAACGGAAGACATTTCCTTTTTCACCATAGCCCTCTATGGGTTCCAAATATCACATTGCATATTCCACAAGAATAGTCTCAGCGAAAGGATTCTTGAGGGGAACACAGTAACTCTGTGAGATGAATTAACAGAACAAAAAGCAGTTTCTCAGAAACCTTCTTTCCCGTTTTTAAAGGAAGATATTTCCATTTTCACCATAGCCCTCTATGGCCTTCCAAATATCACTTTCCAAACACCACAAGAACAGCCTTAGCGAAAGGCTTTTTGAAAGGAAAGCTGCAACTCTGTGAGGTGAATTAACAGAACTCCAATCAGTTTCTCAGAAAGCTTCTTTCCAGTTTTTTACGGAAGATATTTCCTTTTTCACCATAGCCCGCAAAGGATTTCCAAATATCACTTTGCAAACTCCACAAGAACAGTCTAAGCCAAAGGTTTCTGGAGGGGAAAGCTATAACTCTGTGAGAAGAATTCACAGAACACAAAGCAGTTTCTCAGAAAGCTTCTTTCCAGTTTTTAACGGAAGATATTTCCTTTTTCACCATAGCCCTCTAGGGACTTCCAAACATCACTTTGCAAATACCACAAGAACGGTCTTAGCGAAAGGCTTCTTGAGAGGAAAGCAGAAACTCTGTGAGATGAATTAACAGAACACAAATCACTTTCTCAGAAAGATTCTTTCAAGTTTTCAACTGAAGATATTTATTTTTTCACCATAGACCTCGAAGGGCTTCCAAATATCACTTTCCAAATTCCACAACAATAGCCTTAGTGAAAGGCTTCTTGATGGGAAACCTGTAACTCCGTGAGATGAATTAACAGAATACAAAGCAGTATCTCAGAAAGCTTCTTTCCAGTTTTTAACGGAAGATATTTCCTTTTTCACCATAGCCATCTATGGGCTTCCAAATACCACTTTGCAAATTCCACAAGAACAGTCTTAGCGAAAGGCTTCTTGAGGGGAATGCTGTAACTCTGTGAGATGAATTAACAGAACCCAAAGCAGTTTGTCAGAAAGCTTCTTTCCATTTTTTAACTGAAGATATTTACTTTTCACCATATCCCTCTATGGGCTTCCAAATATCACTTTGCCAATTCCACAAGAACAGCCCTAGCGAAAGGATTCTTGAAGGTAAAGCTGTAACTCTGTGACATGAATTAACAGAACACAAAGCAGTTTCTCAGAATGTTTCTTTCCAATTTTTAACTTAGTATATTTCCTTTTTAACCATAGACCTCTATGGGATTCCAAATATCACTTTGCAAATTCCACAAGAACAGTCTTAGCGAATGGCTACTTGAGGGAAAAGCTGTAACTCTGTGAGATGAATTAACAGAACACAAAGCAGTTTCTCAGACAGCTTCTTTCCAGTTTTTAACGGAAGATATTGTCTTTTTCACCATAGCCCTCTATGGGCTTCCAAATATCACTTTGCAAATTCCACAATAACAGCCTTAGCGAAAGATTTCTTTAATGGAAAGCTGAAACTCTGTGAGAAGAATTAACAGAAAACAAAACAGTCTCTCAGAATGCTTCTTTTCAGTTTTTATCTTAGGATACTTCCTTTTTCACCGTAGCCCTCTAAGAGCTTCCAAATATCACTTTGAAAATGCACAAGAACAGTCTTAGCGAAAGGCTTTTTGAGGGTAAAGCTATAAATCATTGAGATGAATTAACAGAACACAAAGCAGTTCCTCAGAAAGCTTCTTTTCAGTTTTTAACTGAAGATATTTCCTTTTTCACCGTAGCCTTCTATGGGCTCCAAAATATCAATTTTCAAATTCCACAACAACAGCCTTAGCTAAAGTTCTCTTGAGGGGAAAGCTGTAACTCTCTGAGATGAATTAACAGAACACAAAGCAGTTTCTCAGAAAGCTTCTTTTCAGTTTTTATCTTAGGCTATTTCCTTTTTCACCATAGCCTTCTATGGGCTTCCAAAGATCACGCTGCAGATTCCACAAGAACAATCTTAGCGAAAGGCTTCTTGAGGGGAAAGCTGTAAATCTGTGAGATGAAATAAAAGAACACAAAGCAGTTTCTCAGAAAGCTTCTTTCCAGTTTTTAACTGAAGATAATACCTTTTTCACCATATCCCTCTATGGGCTTCCAAATAACACTTTGCAATTTTCACAAGAACAATCTTAGCGAAAGCTTCTTGAGGGGAATGCTGTAACACTGTGAGATGAATTAACAGAACACAAAGGAGTTTCTCAGAAAACTTCTTTCCAGTTTTTAACGGAAGGTATATCGTTTTTCACCATAGCCCTCTATGGGCTTCCAAATATCACATTGCAAATTACACAAGAAGAGTCTAAGCGAAAGGCTTCTTGAGGGCAAAGCTGTAACTCTGTGAGATGAATTAACAGAACAGAGTGGAGTTTCTCAGAATGCTTCTTTCCAGTTTTTAACGGAAGATATTTCCTTTTTCACCACAGCCCTCTATAGGCTTCCAAATATCACTTTGCAAATTTCACAAGAATAGTCTCAGTGAACGAATTCTTGAGGGGAAAGCTGTAACTCTGTGAGATGAATTAACAGAACACAAAGCAGTTTCTCAGAAAGCTTCTTTTCGGTTTTTATCTTAAGATATTTCCATTTTCATCATAGTCCTCTATGGACTCCAAATATCACTTTGCAAATTCCACAAGAACAGTCTTTGCCGAAGGGATATTGAGGAAAAGCTGTAACTCTGTGTGATGAATTAACAGAACACAAAGCAGTTTCTCAGAAAGCTTCTTTTAAGTTTTTAACTGAAGTTATTTCCTTTTTCACCATTGCTCTCTATGGGTTTCCAAATATCACTTTGCAAATTACACAAAAACATCCTTAGTGAAAGGCTTCCTGAGGGTAAAACTGTAACTTTGTAAGTTAAATTTTCAGAATACAAAGCAGTTTCTCAGAAAGCTTCCTTTCAGTTTTTATCTTAGGATGTTTCCTTTTTCACCACAGCCCTGCATCGGCTTCCAAATATCCCTTTGCATATTCCACAAGAACAGTCTTAGCGAAAGGCTTCTGGAAGGCAATGCTGTAACTCGGTGAGATGAATTAACATAACACAAAGCAGTTTCTCAGAAAGCTTCTTTCTAGTTTTCAACGGAAGATATTTCCTTTTTCACCATAGCCCTTCATGGCTTCAAATATCACTTTGAAAATTCCACAAAAACAGCCTTAGCGTAAGGCTTCTTGAGGGGAAAGCTGTAAATCTGTGAGTTGAATTAACAGAACACAAAGTAGTTTCTCAGAAAGCGTCCTTTCAGATTTTATCTAAGGCTATTTCCTTTTTCACCACAGCCCTCTATCGGCTTCCAAATATCACATGGCAAGTTCTACAAGAACAGTCTTAGTGAACGGCTTCTTGAGAAGAAAGCTGTATCTCTGTGAGATGAATTAACAGAACACAAAGCAGTTTCTCAGAAATCTTCCTTCCAGTTTTTAACGGAACATATTTCCTTTTTCACCACAGCCCTCTATGGGCTTCCAAATGTCACTTTGCAATTTCCACAAAAACAGTCTTTGTGGAGGGCTTTGGAGGGGAAGGTTTTATTTCTGTGAGATGAATTAAGAGAACACAATGCATTTGCTCAGAAATCTTTTTTCCAGTTTTTAACGGAAGATATTTCCTATTTCACCATAGCCCTCTATGGGCTTCCAAATATCACTATGCAAATTCCACAAGAACAGTCTTAGCTAAAGGCTTCTGAAGGGGAAAGCTGTAACAGTGTGGGATGAATTAACAGAACACAAAGCAGTTTCTCAGAAAGCTTCTTTCCAGTTTTTAACGGAGGATATTTCCTTTTCCACCATAGCCATCTATGGGCTTCCAAATATCACTTTGCATATTCCAGAAGAACAGTCTTAGGGAAAGTTTTCTGTAGGGGAAAGCTGTAACACTGTGAGATGAATTAACAGAACACAAAGCAATTTCTAAGAAAACTTCTTTCCAGTTTTTAACTGAAGAAATTTCCTTTTTCACAATTGCCCTCTATGGGCTTCCAAATATCACTGTGCAAATACCACAAAAACAGTATTAGCGAAAGGCTTCTTGAGGAGAAAGCTGTAACTCTGTGAGATGAATTAACAGAGCAGATAGCAGTTTCTCAGAAAACTTCTATCCACAGTTTAACGGAAGATATTTCCTTTTTCACTGTAGCCCTCTCTGGACTTCCAAATATCACTTTGCAAATCCCACATGAGCATTCTTAGCGACAGGCTTCTTGAGGGGAAAGCTGTAACTCGGTGAGGTGTATTAACAGAACACATGGCAGTTTCTCAGAAAGCTTCTTTCCAGTTTTTAATGGAAGACATTGCCTTTTTCACCATAGCCTCCTATAGGTTTCCAAATATCACTTTGCAAATTTCACAAGAGCTGTCCTATTGAACGACTTCTTGATTGGAAAGCTGTAACTCTGAGAGATGAATTAAGAGATCCCAAAGCCGTTTCTCAGAACGCTACTTTTCAATTTTTATCTTAGGATATTTCCTTTTTCACCGTAGGCCTCTATGTGCTTCCAAATATCTCATTGCAAATTCCACAAGAAGAGTCTTAGTGAAAGGCTTCTTGAGGGGAAAGCTGTAACTCGGTGAGATGTATTACACCAACACACGGCAGTTTCTCAGAAAGCTTCTTTCCAGTTTTTAACTGAAGATATTTCCTTTTTCACCATCGCCCTCTATGGGCTTCCAAGAATCACATTGCAATACTCTGGTTTCTCTTCAGATCGTATAAATCTTTTGCCTTTTACCAAATATCACTTTGCAAATTCCACAAGAACAGTCTTAGTGAAAGGGTTCTGGAGGGGAAAGCTCTAACTCTGAAAGATAAATCAACAGAACACAAAGCAGTTTCTCACACAGCTTCGTTCCAGTTTATAACTGAAGATATTCCCTTTTTCACCATAGCCCTCTATGGGCTTCCAAATATCACAGTGCAAATCCCACAAGAACAATCTTAGCGAAGGGATTCTTGAGGGTAAAGCTGTAATCGGTGAGGTGTATTAACAGAACACACGGCAGTTTCTCAGAAAGTTTCTTTCCAGTTTTTAAAGGAAGATATTTCCATTTTCACCATAGCCCTCTATGTTCTTCCAAATATCACTTTGCAAGTGCCACTAGAACAGCTTTAGCGAACGGCTTCTTGAGGGGAAAGCTGTAACTCGGTGGATGTATTAACAGAACACACGGCAGTTTCTCTGAAAGCTTCTTTCCCGTTTTTAACGGAAGATATTTCCCTTTTCACGGTAGCACTCTAAGGGTTTGCAAATATCAATTTGCAAATTTCACAAGAATAGTCTTAGTGGGGCACCTTGAGGGCAAAACTGAAACTCTGTGAGATGAACTAACAGAACGCAAAGCAGTTTCGCAGAAAACTTCTTTTCGAATTTATCTTAGGATATTTCCATTTTCACCATAGCCCTCTATGGGCTTCCAAATATCACTTTGCAATTTCCACAGGAACAGTCTTATCGAAAGGCTTCATGAGGGGAAAGCTGTAACTCTTTGAGATGAATTAACAGAACACAAAGCGTTTTCTCAGAAAGCTTTTTTTCAGTTTTTAACGGAAGATATTTCCTTTTACACCATAGCCCTCTATGGGCTTACAAATATCACTTTGCAAATTCCACAACAACAGCCTTAGCGAAAGGCTTTTTGAGGGGAAAGCTGTAACACTGTGAGATGAATTAACAGAACACAAACCAGTTTCTCAGAAAGCTTCTTACCAGTTTTTAACGGAAGATATTTCCTTTTTCATCGTAGCCCTCTATGGGTTTCCAAATATCACCTTGCCAATTCCACAAGAACAGTCTTAGCGAAAGTCTTTTGGAGGGGAAAGCTATAACTCTGTTAGATGAATTAACAGAACACAAAGCAGGTTCTCAGAAAGCTTCTTTTCAGTTTTTAACTGAAGATTTTTCCTTTTTCACCGTAGCCATCTAAAACCTTTCAAATATCACTTTAAAATCCCACACGAACAGTCTTAGCGAAAGGCTTCTTTAGGGGAAAGGTGTAACTTGGTGAGGTGTATTAACAGAAAACACGACATTTTCTCAGAAAGCTTCTTTCCAGTTTTTAACGGAAGATATTTTTTTTTTCACCATAGCCCCCTACGGGATTCCAAATATCACTTTGCAAATTACACAAGAACATTCTTAGCGAAAGGCTTCTGCAGGGGAAAGTTATAACTCGGTGAGATGTATTAACAGAACACACGGCAGTTTCTCAGAAAGTTTCTTTCCAATTTTTTAACGTAAGATATTTCCTTTTCACCATAGCCCTCTATGGGATTCCAAATTTCATTTTTCAAATTCCACAAGAACAGTCGTAGTGAACGGCTTCTTGAGGGGAAAGCTGCAACTCTCTGAGATGAATTAACAGAACACAAAGCAGTTTCTCAAAAAGCTTCTTTTCAGTTTTTATCTAAGGATATTTCCTTTTTCAGCATAGCCCTTATGGGCTTCCAAATATCACTTTGCAAATTCCACAAGAACAGTCTTAGCGAAAGGCTTATTGAAGGGAAAGCAGTAACTCTGGGAGGTGAATTAACAGAACACAAACTAGTTTCTTAGAAAGCTTCTTTCCAGTTTTTAACGGAAGGTATTTCCTTTTTCTCCGTAGCCTTCTAAGGGCTTCCAAATTTCACTTTCCAAATTCCACAAGAACAGCCTTAGCGAAAGGCTTCTTGAAGAGAAAGCTGTAAATCTGTGAGATGAATCTGTGAGAAGCAGTTTCTCAGAAAGCTTCTTACCAGTTTTTAACGGAAGATATTTCCTTTTTCACCATAGCCCTCTATGGGCTTCCAAATATCACCTTGCCAATTCCTAAAGAACAGAATTAGCTAATGTTTTCTTGAGGGGAAAGCTGTAACACTGTGAGATGAATTAACACAGCACAAAGCAGTTTCTCAGACTGCTTCTTTCCAGTTTTTAACTGATGATATTTCCTTTTTCACCATATCCCTGTATGGGCTTCCAAATATCACTTTGCAAATTCCACAAGAACAGCCTTAGCGAAAGGCTTCGTTAAGGGAAAGCTGTAACTCTGTTAGATGAATTAACAGAAAACAAAGCAGTTTCTCAGAAAGCTTCTTTCGCGTCTTTAACGGAAGATATTTCCTTTTCCACCATAGCCCTCTAAGGGCTTACAAATATCACTTTGTAAATTCCACGAGAACAGCCTTAGTGAAAGAATTCTTGAAGGGAAAGCTGTAACTCTGTTAGATGAATTAACAGAAAACAAAGCAGTGTCTCAGAAAGCTTCTTTCCCGTTTTTAACGGAAGATATTTCCTTTTTCACCATAGCCCTCTACGGGCTTACAAATATCTCTTTGCAAATCCCTCAAGAACAGTCTTAGCAAAAGGCTTCTTGAGGACAAAGCTGTAACTCTGTGAGATGAAGTAACAGAACACAAATCAGTTTCTCAGACAGCTTCTTTCCAGTTTTTAATGTAGATAATTCCTTTTTCGCCATAGCCCTCTATTGGCTTCAGAATATCACTTTGCAAATTCCACAAGAACAGCCTTAGCGAAAGCCTTCTTGAGGGGAAAGCTGTAACTCTGTGAGGTGAATTAACAGAACACAAAGCCGTTTCTCAGACAGATTCTTTACAGTTTTTAACTGAAGATATTACCTTTTTCACCAGATCCCCCTACGGGCTTTCAAATATCACTTTGCAAATTCCACAAGAACAGCCTTAGCGAAAGGCTTCTGGAAAGGAAAGCTGTAACACCGTGAGATGAATTAACAGAACACAAAGCAGTTTCTCAGAAATCTTCTTTCCAGTTTTTAACGGAAGATATTTCCTTTTTCACCACACATCTCTATGGGCTTCAAAATATCACTTTGCAAATTCCACAAGAACAGTCTTAGCGAAAGGCTTCTTGAAGGGAAAGCAGTAACTCTGTGAGGTGAATTAACAGAACACAAAGCAGTTTCTCAGAAAGCTTCTTTCCAGTTTTTAACGGAAGATATTTCCTTTTTATTCCGTAGCCCTCTATGGGATTCCAAATATCACTATGCAAATTCCACAAGAACAGCCTTAGCGAAAGGCTTCTTGAAGGGAAAGTTGAAACTCTGTGAGATGAATTAACAGAACACAAAGCAGTTTCTCAGACAGCTTCTTTCCCGTTTTTAACTGAAGATATTTAATTTTTCCAAATAGCCCTCTATGGGCTTCCAAATATCACTTTGCAAATTCCACAAGAACAGCCTTAGCAAAAGGCCTCTTGAGGGGAAAGCTGTAACTCTGTGAGTTGAATTAACCGAACACAAAGAGTTTCTCAGAAAGTTTCTTTCCAGTTTTTAAAGGAAGATATGGCCTTTTTCACCATATCCCTCTTTGGGTTTCGAAATATCACTTAGCAAATTCCACAAGAACAGTCTTAGCGAAAGGTTTCTTAAAGGGAATGCTGTAACTGTGTGAGATGAATTAACAGAACATAAAGCTGTTTCTCAGAAAGCTTCTTTCCACTTTTTAACTGAAGATATATCCAGTCTCTCTATAGCCCTCTATGGGCTTCCAAATATCACTTTGCCAATTCCACAAGAACGGTCTTAGCGAAAGGTTTCTTGAAGGGAAAGTTGTAAATCTGTGACATGAATTAACAGAACACAAAGCAGTTTCTTAGAATACTTCTTTTCTGTTTTTAACTTAGGATATTTCCTTTTTCACCGTAGCCTTCTATGGGCTTCCAAATACCACTGTGGAAATTCCACAAGAACAGTCTTAGCGATAGGCTTCTTGAGGGGAAAGCTGTAAATCTGTGAGATGAATTAAGAGAACACAATGTAGATTCTCAGAAAGCTTCTTTCCACTTTTTAACGGAAGATATTTCCTTTTTCACCATAATCCTCTATGGACTTCCAAATATCACTGTGAAAATTACACACAAACAGACTTAGCGAAAGTCTCCTTGAAGGGAAAGCTGTAACTCTGTGAGATGAATTAACAGAACACAAAGCAGTTTCTCAGACAGCTTCTTTCCAGTTTTTAACTGAAGAGATTTCCTTTTTCACCATTGCCCTATAAGGGCTTCCAAATATAGCTTTACAAATTCCACAAGATCAGCCTTAGCGATAGGCTTCTTGAGGGGAAATCTGTAACTCTGTGAGATAAAT
Source organism: Chlorocebus sabaeus (assembly GCF_047675955.1). Lineage (NCBI taxonomy): Eukaryota > Metazoa > Chordata > Mammalia > Primates > Cercopithecidae > Chlorocebus > Chlorocebus sabaeus. The sequence continues at coordinate 18,271 of NW_027327784.1, read as the reverse complement.
TCACAGAACACAGAGCAGTTTCTCAGAGAGATTCTTTCCAGTTTTTATCTGAAGATATTTCCTTTTTCACCAGAGCCCTCTATGGGCTTCCAAATATCACTTTGGAAATTCCACAACAACAGTCCTAGCAAAAGGCTTCTTGAAGTGAATGCTGTAACTCTGTGCAATGAATTAACAGAACACAAAACAGTTTCTCAGAAAGCTTCTTTCCAGTTTTTAACTGAAGATATTTTCTTTTTCTCCGTAGTACTCTATGGGCTTCCAAATATCACTTTGCAAATTTCACAGGAACAGCCTTAGCGAAAGGTTTCTTGAAGGGAAAGTTGTAACTCCGTCAAATGAATTAACAGAGCACAAAGCAGTTTCTCAGAAATCTTCTTTACTGTATTTAACGGAAGATATTTCCTTTTTCACCATAGCCCTCCATGGGCTTCCAAATATCACTTTCTAAATTCCTCAAGAACAGCCTTAGCGAAAGACCTCCTGAATGGAAAGGTGTAACACTGTGAGATGAATTAACAGAGCACAAAGCAGTTTCTCCGAAAGCTTCTTTTGAGTATTTAACTGAAGATATTTCTTCTTTCACCAGAGCCCTCCTTGGGCTTCCAAATATCACTTTGACAATTCCACAAGAACAGCCTTAGCGAAAGGCTTCTTGAAAGGAAAGCTGTAACTCTGTGACCTGAATTAACAGAACAGAAAGCAGTTTCTCAGAATGCTTCTTTTCAGTTTTTAACTTAGGATATTTCCTTTTTCACCGTAACCCTCTATGGGCTTCCAAATGTCACTTTGCATATTCCACAAGAACAGTCTTAGCGAAAGGTTTCTTGAGGGGAATGCTGTAAATCTGAGAGATGAAATAAGAGAACACAAAGCAGTTTCTCAGAAAGCTTCTTTCCAGTTTTAATGGAGGATATTTCCTTTTTCACCATAGCCCTCTAAGGGCTTCCTAATATCACTTTGTAAATTCCACAAGAACAGCCTTAGTGAAATACTTCTTTAAGGGAAAGCTGAAGCTCTGTGAGATGAATTATCAGAACACAAAGCAGTTTCTCAGAATGCCTCTTTTCAGTTTTTATCTTAGGATACTTCCTTTTTCACTGTAGCCCTCTAAGGGCTTCCAAATATCACTTTGCCAATTCCACAAGAACAGCCTTAGCGAAAGGCTTCTTGAAGGGAATGCTGTAAGTCTGTGAGATGAATTAATACAACACAAAGCAGTTTCTCAGAAAGCTTCTTTCCAATTTTTAACGGAAGATATTTCCTTTTTCACCATTGTCCTCTAGGGGCTTCCAAATATCACTTTGAGAATTCCACAAGAACAGTCTTTGCGGAAGGCTTCTTGAAGGGAAAGCTGTAACTCTGTGAGATGAAGTAACAGAACACAAAGCAGATTGTCAGAAAGCTTCTTTCCATTTTTTAACTGAAGATATTTACTTTTCACCATAGTCACTCTATGGGCTTCAAAAAATCACTTTGCCAATTCCAAGAGAACAGCCTTAGCAAAAGTCTTCTTGAAGGGAGAGCTGTAACTCTGTGACATGAATTAACAGAACACAAAGCAGTTTCTCAGAATGCTTCTTTTCATTTTTTAACTTAGGATATTTCCTTTTTCACCGTAGCCCTCTATGGGCTTCTAAATATCACTTTGCATATTCCACAAGAACAGTTTTAGCGATAGGCTTCTTGAGGGGAAAGCTGTAACAATGTGAGGTGAATTAACAGAACACCAAGTAGTTTCTCAGAAAGCTTCTTTCCAGTTTTTAACGGAAGATATTTCCTTCTTCACCATAGCCCTCTGTGGGCTTCCAAATATCACTTTGCAAATTCCACAAGAACAGTCTTAGCGAAAGGCTTCTGGAGTGGAAAGCTGTAACTCTTTGAAACTAATTAACAGAACACAAAGGAGTTTCTCAGAAACCTTCTTTCCAGTTTTTAACGGAAGATATTTCCTATTTCAACATAGCACTCTATGGGCTTCGAAATATCACTTTGTAAATTCCACAAGAACAGTCTTAGCGAAAGGCATCTTGAGAGGAATACTGTAACTCTGTGAGATGAATTAACAGAACAGAAAGCAGTTTCTCAGAAAGCTTCTTTCCAGTTTTTACCTGAAGATATTTCCTTTTTACCATAGACTTCTATGGGCTTCCAATTATCACTTTGCGAATTTCATAAGAACGGTCTTGGTGAAAGGATTCTTGAGGGAAAGCTGTAACACTGTGAGATGAATTAACAGAACACAAAGCAATTTCTCAGAAAGCTTCTTTCCAGTTTTTAACTGAACATATTTCCTTTTTTACCATAGCCCTCTAGGGGCTTCAAAATATTACTTTGCCAATTTTACAAGAACAGACTTAGCCAGAGGTTTCTTGAAGGGAAAGCTGTAATTCTGCTATATGAATTAATAAAACACAAAGCAGTTTCTCACAATGCTTCTTTTCAATTTTTCTCTTAGCATATTTCCTTTTTCAACATAGCCCTCTAAAGGCTTCCAAATATCACTTTGCAAATTCCACAAGAGCAGTCTTAGCGAAAGGTTTCTTGAGGGGAAACGTGTAACTCTGTGAGATGCATTAACAGAACACAAAGCAGTTTCTCAGACTGCTTCTTTTTAATTTTTAACTTAGGATATTTCCATTTGCACCATAGCCCTCTATGGGCTTCCAAATATCACTTTTCAAATTCCACAAGAACAGTCTTAGCGAAAGGCCTGTTGAGGGGAAAGCTCTAACTCTGTGAGATGAATTAACGGAACACGAAACAGTTTCTCAGAAACTTTTTTTCCAGTTTTTAACGGAAGATATTTCCTTTTTCACCACAGCCTTCTATGGGCTTCCAAATATCACTTTGCCAATTCCAGAAGAACAGTCTTAGCGAAAGGCTTGCTGAGGGAAAATCTGTAACTCTGCGAGATGAATTAACAGAACGCAAAGTAGTTTCTCAGAAAGCTTCTTTCCCGTTTTTCACGGAAGATATTTCCTTTTTCACCGTAGCCCTCTAAGGGCTTACAAATATAACTTTGCAAATTCCACGAGAACAGTCTTAGCGAAAGGCTTCTTGAGGGTGTAGCTGTAAATCTGTGACATGAATTAAGAGAACACAAAGCAGTTGCTCAGAAAGCTTCTTTCCAGTTTTTAACGGAAGATATTTCCTTTTTCACCATAGCCCTCTAGGGGCTTCCAAATATCACTTTGCAAATTCCACAAGAACAGTCTTAGCGAAAGGCTTCCTCAGGGGAAAGAAGTAACTCTGTGAGGTGAATTAACAGAACAGAAAACAGTTTCTCTGAAAGTATCTTTCCATTTTTTAATGGAAGATACATCCTTTTACTACATAGCCTTCTATGGGCTTCCAAATATCACTTTGCCAATTCCACAAGAACAGTCTTAGCGAAAGGTTCCTTGAGGGGAAATCTGTAACTCTGCGAAATGAATTAACAGAACTCAAAGTAGTTTCTCAGAAAGTTTCTTTCCCGTTTTTAACGGAAGATATTTCCTTTTTCGCCCTAGCCCTCTAAGGGCTCCCAAATAGCACTTTGCAAATTCCACAAGAACAGTCTTAGCGAAAGGCTTCTTGAGGGGAAACCTGTAAGTCTGTCAGATGAATTAACAGAACACAAAGCAGTTTCTCAGACACCTTGTTTCCAGTTTTTAACTGAAGATATTCCTTTTTCACCATAGCACTCTATGGGTTTCCAAATATCACTTTGTCAATTCCACAAGAACAGTCTTAGCAAAAGTCTTCTTGAGGGGAAAGCTGTAACTCTGTGAGATGAATTAATACAACACAAAGCAGTTTCTCAGACAGCTCCTTTCCAGTTTTTAACTGAAGATACTTCGTTTTTCACCATAGCTCTCTATGCGCTTCCAAATATCATCTTGCAAATTCCACAAGAACAGCCTTAGCGAAAGGCTTCTTGAAGGGACAGTTGTAACTCAGAAAGCTTCTTTCCCGTTTTTAAGGGAAGATATTTCCTTTTTCACCACAGCCCTCTGCGGGTTCCAAATGTCACTTTGCAACTTCCACAAGCACACTCTTAGCGAAATGCTTCTTGAGGGGAATGCTGTAACTCTGTGAGATGAATTAACAGAAAACGAAGTCGTTTCTCAGAAAGCTTCTTTCCAGTTTTTAACGGAAGATATTTCCTTTTTCACCGTCGCCTCTAAGGGCTTAAAAATATCACTTTGCAAATTCCACAAGAACAGCCTTAGCGAAAGGCTTCTTGATGGGAAAGGTGTAATTCTGTGAGATGAATTAACAGAACATAAAGCCGTTTCTCAGACAGCTTCTTTCCAGTTTTTAACTGAAATACTTCCCTTTTCACCATAGCACTCTAAGGGCTTCCGAATATCACTTTGCAAATTCCACAAGAACAGCCTTAGCGAAAAGCTTCTTGAGGGGAAAGCTGTAACTCTGTGAGATGAATTAACAGAACACAAAGCAGTTTCTCAGACAGCTTCTATCCTGTTTTTAGCTGAAGATATTTTCCTTTTCACCATAGCCCTCTATAGGCTTCCAAGTATCACTGTTCAAATTCCACAAAAACAGACTTAGCGAAAGGCTTCTTGAAGGGAATGCTGTAACTCTGTGAGTTGAATTAACAGAACACAAAGTAGTTTCTCAGAAAGCTTCTTTCCAGTTTTTAAAGGAAGATATATCTTTTTCACCATAGCCCTCCAGGGGCTTCTAAATATGACTTTGAAAATTCCACAACAAAAGCCTTAGTGAAAGGCTTCTTGAGGTGAAAGCTGTAACTCGGTGAGATGAATTAACAGAGCACAAAGCAGTTTCTCAGAATGCTTCTTTTAAGTTTTTATCGTAGGATATTTCCCTTTACACCATAGCCCTCTATGGGCTTCCAAATATCACTTTGCAAATTCCACCAGAACAGTCTCAGCCAACAGCTTCTTGAGGGGAAAGCTGTAAGGCGGTGAGATGAATTAACAGAACACACGGCAGTTTCTCTGAAAGCTTCTTTCCATTATTTAACGGAAGATATTTCCATTTTCACCGTAGCCATCTATGGGTTTCCAAATATCACTTTGCAAATTTCACAAGAACAACCTTAGTGAACGGCTTCTTGAGGAGAAAGCTGAAACTCCGTGAGATGAACTAACAGAACACAAAGCAGTTTCTCAGAGAGCTTCTTTTCGGTTTTGAGCGGAAGATATTTCCTTTTTCGCCTTAGCCCTCTATGGGCTTCCAAATATCACTTTGCAAATTCCAAAAGAACAGTCTTAACGAAGGGCTTCTGGACGGGAAAGTTGTAACTCTGTGAAATAAATTAACAGAACACAAAGCAGTTTCTCTGAAAGCTTCTTTCCAGTTTTTAACTGAAGATATTTCCTTTTTCACCATAGACCTCTAGGGGTTCCAAATATCACTTTGCAAATTCCCCAAGAATAGTCTTAGGGAAAGGTTTTTGGAGTGGAAAGCTGTAACTCTGTGAGACGAATTAACAGAACACAAAACAGTTTCTCAGAAACCTTCTTTCCAGTTTTTAACTGAAGAAATTTCCTTTTTCACCATTGCCCTCTACGGGCTTCCAAATATCACTTAGCAAATTCCACAAGAAGAGTCTTTGCGGAGGGCTTTTGGAGGGGAAAGTTGTAACTCTGTGAGATGAAGTAACAGAACACAAAGCAGTTTCTCAGAAATCTTCTTTCCAGTATTTAACGGAAGATATTTCCGTTTTCGCCATAGCCCTCTATGGGCTTCCAAATATCACTTTGCATATTCCACAAGAACAATCTTAGCGAAAGGCTTCTTGAGGGGAAAGCTGTAACTCTGTGAGATGAATTAACAGAACAAAAAGGAGTTTCTCAGAAAGCTTCTTTCCAGTTTTTAACGGAAGATATTTCCTTTTTCACCATAGCCTTCTATGGGCTTTCAAATATCACTTTGCAAATTCCACAAGGAGAGGCTTTGCGGAGGGCTTCTGGAGGGGAAAGTTGTATCTCTGTGAGATGAATTAACAGAACACAAAGCAGTTTCTCAGAAAGCTTCTTTCCAGTTTTTAACTGAAGAAACTTCCTTTTTTCAGCAGAGCCCTCTAGGGACTTCCAAATACCACTTTGCAAATCCCCCAAGAACACTCTTAAAGAAAGGCTTCTTGACGGGAAAGCTGTAACTCCGTGAGATGAATTAACAGGACAGAAAGCAGTTCCTCATTATGCTTCTCTCCACAGTTTAACTGAAGATATTTCCTTTTTCACTGTAGCCCTCTATGGGCTTTCAAATATCACTTTGCAAATCCCACAAGAGCAGTATTAGCAAAAGGCTTCTTGAGGGGAAATTTGTAACTCGGTGAGGTGTATTAACAGAACACATGGCAGTTTCTCAGAAAGCTTCTTTCCAGTTTTTAACGGAAGACACTGCCTTTTTCACCATAGCCTCCTATGGGTTTCCAAATATCACTTTGCAAATTTCACAAGAGCATTCTTAGTGAACCACTTCTTCAGGGGAAAGCTCTAACTCTGTGAGATGAATTAAGAGAACACAAAGCCGTTTCTCAAAAAGCTTCTTTTCAATTTTTATCATAGGATATTTCCTTTTTCACCATAGGCCTCTATGGGCTTCCAAATATCACATTGCAAATTCCACAAGAACAGCCTTAGCGAAAGGCTTCTTGAGGGAAAGCTGCAACTCGGTGAGATGTATTACACCAGCACACGGCAGTTTCTCAGAAAGCTTCTTTCCAGTTTTTAACTGAAGATATTTCCTTTTTCACCACAGCCCTCTATGGGCTTCCAAGTATCACTTTGCAATACTCTAGTTTCTCTTAAGATCGTATAAATATTTCGCCTTTTACCAAATATCACTTTGCAAATTCCACAAGAACAGTCTTAGGGAAAGGCTTCTGGAGGGAAAGCTGTAACTCCGTAAGGAAAATTAACAGAACACAAGGCAGTTTCTCATACAGCTTCTGTCCAGTTTTTAACTGAAGATATTTCCTTTTTCACCATAGCCCTCTATGGGCTTCCAAGTATCACATTGCAAATCCCACAAGAACAGTCTTAGTGAAATTCTTCTGGAGGGGAAAGCTGTAACTCCGTAAGGTAAATTAACAGAACACAAGGCAGTTTCTCATACAGCTTCTTTCCAGTGTTTAACTGAAGATATTTCCTTTTTCACCGTAGCCCTCTATGGGCTTCCAAATATCACATTGCAAATCCAACAAGAACTGTCATAGCGAACGGCTTCTTGAGGGGAAAGCTGTAATCGTTGAGGTGTATTAACAGAACACACGGCAGTTTCTCAGAAAGCTTCTTTCCAGTTTTTAACGGAAGATATTTCCTTTTTCACCATAGCCCTCTATGGGTTTCCAAATATCTCTTTGCAAGTTCCACTAGAAAAGCCTTAGCAAACGGCTTCTTGATGGGAAAGCTGTACCTCGGTGGATGTATTAACAGAACACATGGCAGTTCCTCTGAAAGCTTCTTTCCCGTTTTTAATGGAAGATATTTCCCTTTTAACCGTAGCCCTCTATGGGTTTCCAAATATCAATTTGCAAATTTCACAAGTATAGTCTTAGTGGGGCACGTTGAGGGCAAAGCTGAAACTCTGTGAGATGTACTAACAGAACAAAAAGAAGTTTCACAGAAAGATTCTTTTCGATTTTATCTTAGTATATTTCCATTTTCACCATAGCCCTATATGGGCATCCAAATATCACTTTGCAAATTCCACAAGAACAGTCTTATTGAAAGGCTTCATGAGGGAAAAGCTGCAACTCTTTGAGATGAATTAACAGAACACAAAGCAGTTTCTCAGAAGGCTTCTTTCCAGTTTTTAACGGAAGATATTTCCTTTTACACCATAGCCCTCTATGGGCTTACAAATATCACTTTGCAAATTCCACAACAACAGCCTTAGCGAAAGGCTTCTTGAGGTTAAAGATGTAACTCTGTGAGATTAATTAACAGAACACAAAGCAGTTTCTCAGAAGGCTTCTTTCCAGTTTTTAACGGAAGATATTTCCATTTTCACCATAGCCCTCTATGGGCATCCAAATATCACTTTGCAAATTCCACAAGAACAGTCTTATCGAAAGGCTTCATGAGGGAAAAGCTGCAACTCTTTGAGATGAATTAACAGAACACAAAGCAGTTTCTCAGAAAGCTTCTTTTCAGTTTTTAACGGAAGATATTTCCTTTTACACCATAGCCCTCTATGGGCCTCCAAATATCACTTGGAAATTCCACAAGAACAGTCTTTACGAAAGGCTTTTTGAGGGGAAAGCTGTGACTGTGTGACATAAATTAACAGAACACAATGCAGTTTCACGGAAATCTTCCTTCCAGTTTTTAACGGAAGATATTTCCTTTTTCACCATAGCCCTCTATGGGCTTCCAAATATCACTTTGCAAATTTCACAAGAACAGTCTTAGTCAACGGCTTCTTGAGTGGAAAGCTGTATATCTGTGGGAAGAACTAACAAAACGAAAAACGGTTTCTCAGAAAGCTTCTTTTTTTTTTTATATTAGGATATTTCCATTTTCACCTTTGCCCTCTAGGGGCTTCCAAATATCACTTTGCAATTTCCACAAAAACAGCCTTAGCGAAAGGCTTCTTGATTGGAAGCTGTAACTCTGTGAGTTGAATTAACAGAACACAAAGAAGTTTCTCAGAAATATTCTTTCCGGGTTTTAACGGAAGATATTCCTTTTTCAGCATAGCCCTCTAAGGGCTTCCAAATATCCCTTTGGAAGTTCCACAAGAACAGTCTTAGCGACAGGCTTCTTGAGGGGAAACTGTAACACTCTGAGATGAATTAGCAGAACACAAAGCAGCTTCTCAGAAAGCTTCTTTCTAGTTTTCAATTGAAGGTATTTCCTTTTTCACCATAACCCTCTATGGGCTTACAAATATCACTTTGCAAATTACACAAGAACAGTCTTAGTGAACGGCTTCTTGAGGGTAAAGCTGTAACTCTATGAGATGAACTAACAGAACACAAGGCAGTTTCTCAGAAAGCTTCTTTTCGTTTTTTATCTTAGGATATTTCCATTTTCACTATAGCACTCTATGGGCTTCCGAATATCTCTTTGCAAATTCCACAAGAACAGTCTTAGCGAAAGGCTTCTTAAGGGGAAATCTCTAACACTTTGAGATGATTCAACAGAACACAAAGCAGTTTTTCAGAAAGCTTCTTTTCAGTTTCTATCTTAGGCTATTTCCTTTTTCACCATAGCCCTCTATGGTCTTCCAAATATCACCTTGCAAATTCCACAGGAACAGTTTTAGCGAAAGGTTTTGGAGGGGAAAGCTCTAATTCGGTGAGATGTATTAACAGAAAACACGCCAGTTTCTCAAGACACTTCTTTCCCCTTTTTAACGGGAGATATTTCCTTTTTCACCATAGCCCTCTGTGGGTTACCAAATATGAATTTGCAAATTGCACAAGAAGAGTCTTAGTGAACGGCTTCTTGAGGGGAAAGCTCAAACTCTGTGAGATGAACTAACAGAACACAAAGCAGTTTTTCAGAAAGCTTCTTTTCGGTTTTTAACGGAAGATATTCCCTTTTTCACCATAGCCTTCTATAGGCTTCGAAATTTCTCTTTGCAAATTCCACAAGAACAGTCTTAGTGAAAGGCTTCTGCAGGGAAAAGCTGTAACTCTGTGAAATGAATTAACAGTACACAAAGCAGTTTCTCAGAAAGCTTCTGTTCAGTTTTTATATTAGGATATTTCCTTTTTCACCATAGCCTTCTACGGGCTCCAATTATCACTTTGCAAATTCCACAAGAACAGTCTTAGCGAAAGGCTTATTGAAGGGAAAGCTGTAACTCTGTGAGTTGAATTAAGAGAACACAAAGTAGTTTCTCAGAATGATTCTATCCAGTTTTAAACTGAAGGTATTTCCTTTTTCACCATAGCCCTCTACGGGCTTCCAATATCACTTTGCAAATTTCACAAGAACAGTCTTAGTGAACGGTTTCTTGAGGGTAAAGCTGTAACTCTGTGAGATGAATTAACAGAACACAGGGCAGTTTCTCAGAAATCTTTTTTCCAGTTTTTAACGGAAGATATTTCCTTTTTCACCGTAGCCCTCTCTGGGCTTCCAAATATCACTTTGCAAATTACAAAAGAACAGTCTTATTGAACGGCTTCTTGAGGGGAAACCTGTAAATCGGTGAGATGAATTAACAGAACACAAAGCCGTTTCTCAGAAATCTTCTTTCCAGTTTTTATCTTAGGATATTTCCTTTTTCACCATAGCCCTCTATGGGCTTCCAATTATCACTATGCAAATCCCACAGGAACAGTCTTAGCGAAAGGCTTCTTGTGGAGAAAGCTGTAACTCGTTGAGATATATTAACAGAACACGCGGCAGTTTCTCAGAGTGCTTCTTTCTAAGTTTTAAGGGAAGATATTTCCTTTTTCACCATAGCCCACTATGGGCTTCCAAATATCACTTTGAAAATTTCACAAGAACAGTCTTACTGAATGGCTTTTTGAGGGGAAAGCGGTAACACTGTGAGATTAACTAAAAGAACACAAAGCAGTTTCTCAGAAAGCTTCTTCTCTGTTTTTAACTTAGGATATTTCCTTTTTCACCATAGCCATCTATGGGCTTCCAATTATCAGTTTGCAAATTCCACAAGAAGAGTCTTAGCGGAAGGTGTCTTCAGGGAAAAGCTCTAATTCTTTGAGATGAATTAACAGAACACACAGCAGTTTCTCAGAAAGCTTCTTTTCAGTTTTTAACTGAAGATATTTCCTTTTTCACCGTAGCCCTCTATGGGATTCAAAATATCACTTTGCAAATACCACAACAGCAGCCTAAGCGAAAGGCTTCTTGAGGGTAAAGCTGTAACTGTGTGAGTTGAATTAACAGAAAACAAAGCAGTTTCTCAGAAAGTTTCTTTTCAGTTTTTATCTTAGGATATTTACTTTTTCACGATAGCCCTCTAAGGGCTTCCAAATGTCAATTGTCAAATTCCACAGGAACAGTCTTAGTGAATGGCTCCTTGAGCCGAAAGCTGTAACTCTGTGAGATGAACTACCAGAACAGAAAGCAGTTTCTCAGAAAGGTTCTTTTCGGTTTTTATCTTAGGATATTTCCATTTTCACCATAGCCCTCTATGGGATTACAAATATCACTTTGCAAATTGCACAACAACGGCCTTAGAGAAAGGCTTTTTGAGGGGAAAGCTATAACTCTGTGAGATGAATTAACAGAACACAAAGCAGTTTCTCAGAAATCTTCTTTCCAGTTTTTAACGGAAGACGTTTCCTTTTTCACCATAGTACTCTAGGGTTTAAAAATATCACTTTACAAATTCCACAGAAACACTCTTAGCGAAAGTCTTCTTGAGGGGAGAACTGTAACTCTGTGAGATGAATTAACAGAACACATAGCAGTTTCTCAGAATGCTTCTTTCCACTTTTTAACTGAAGGTAAATCCTTTTTTACCAGAGCCCTCTAAGGTCTTCCAAATATCTCTTTGCAAATTCCACAAGAACAGTCTTAGCGAACGGCTTCTTGAGGGTAAAGCTTTAACTCGGTGAGTTGAATTGACAGAACACAAAGCAGTTTCTGAGAAAGCTTCTTTTCAGTTTTTAACTGAAGATATTTTCTTTTTCACCATAGCCCTGTATGGGCTTCCAAATATCACTTTGCAAATCCTACAGGAACAGTCTTAGCGAAAGACTTCTTGAGGGTAAAGCTTTAACTCGGTGAGATGTATTAACATAACACAAGGCAGATTCTCAGAAAGCTTCTTTCCAGTTTTTAATGGAAGATATTTCCTTTTTCACCATAGCCCTCTATGGGCTTCCAAATATCACTTTGAAAATTTCACAACAACAGCCTTAGCAAAAGGCTTCTTGAGGGGAAAGCTGTAACTCTGTGAGTTGAGTTGACAGAACACAAAGCAGTTTCTCAGAAAGCTTATTTTCAGTTTCTATCTTAGGATAATTAATTTTTCAAAATAGCCTTCTACGGGCTTCCAAATATTACTTTGCGAATTCCACAAGAACAGTCTTAGCGAAAGGCTTCTGGAGGTGAAGCTGTAACTCTGTGAATTGAATTAACAGAACAAATAGCAATTTCTTAGAAATCTTCTTTCCAGTTTTTAACGGAAGAAAATTCCTTTTTCACCATAGCCCTCTATGGACGTCCAAATATCACTTTGCAAATCCCACAAGAACAGTCCTAGAGAAAGTCTTCTTTATGGGAAAGCTGTAACTCGGTGAGGTGCATTAAGAGAACACATGTCGGTTTCTCAGAAAGCTTATTTCCAGTTTTTAACGGAAGATATTTCCTTTTTCACCATAGCCCTCTGCGGGCTTCCAAATATCACGTTGCAAATTCCACAAGAACAGTATTAGCGAAAGGCTTCTGGAGGGGAAATCTATAACTCCGAGAGATCAATTAAGAAAACACAATGCAGTTTCTAGGAAAGCATCTTTTCAGTATTTATCTTAGGATACTTCCTTTTTCACCATAGTCCTCTAGGAGCTTCCAAATATCACTTTGCAAATTCCACAAGAACAGTCTTAACGAAAGGCTTCTTGAGCTGAAAGCCGTAGTCTGTGAGAGGATTTAACAGAACACAAAACAGTCTCTCAGAAAGCTTGTTTCCAGTTTTTAATGGAAGATATTTCCTTTTCACCATAGCCCTCTACGGGCTTCTAAGATCACTTTGCAAATTCCACAAGAACACTCCGAGCGAAAGGCTTCTGGAGAGCAAAGCTGTAATTATGTGAGATGAAATAACAAAACACAAAGCAGGTTCTCAGAAAGCTTCTTTTCGGTTTTTAACTTAAGATATTTCCTTTTTCACCATAGCCCTCTCTGGGCTTCCAAATATCACTTTGCAAATTCCACAAGAACAGTCTTAGCGAAAGGCTTCTGGAGGGGAAAGCTGTAACTCTGTGAGATGAATTAACAGAACACAATGCAGTTTCTCAGAAAGCTTCTATTCAGTTTTTATCTTAGGATATTTCCTTTTTCACCATAGCTCTCTCTTTGCTTCCAAATATCACTTTGCAAATTCCACAAGAACAGTGTTAGCGAAAGGTTTTTGGATGGGAGAGCTGTAACTCTGTGAGATGCATTAACAGAACACAAAGCTGTTTCTCAGAAATCTTCTTTCCAGTTTTTAACGGATGATATTTCCTTTTTCAGCTTAGGCCTCTATGGGATTCCAAATATCACTTTGCAAATTCCACAAGAACAGTCTTAGCGAAAGGCTTCTTGAGGGCAAAGCTATAACTCTGGAGACGAATTAACAGAACACAATGCAGTTTCTCAGAAAGTTTCTTTCCAGTTTTTATCTTAGGATATTTCTTTTTTCACCGTAGTCCTTTAAGGGCTTCCCAATATCACATTGCATATTCCACAAGAACAGTTTTAGCGAACGGCTTCTGGAGGGGAAAGCTGTAACTCTCTGAGATGAATTAAGAGAACACAAAGCTGTTTCTCAGCAATCTTCTTTCCAGTGTTTAACGGAGGATATTTCCTTTTTCACCATAGCCCTCTATGGGATTCCAAATTTCACTTTGCAAATTCCACAAGAACAGTGTAAGCGAAAGACTTCTGGAGGGGAAAAATGTAACTCTGTGAGATGAATTAACAGAACACAAAGCAGTTTCTCAGATATCTTCTTTCTAGTTTTTAATGAAAGATATTTCCTTTTTCACCATAGCCCTCTATGGGCTTCCAAATATTACTTTGCAAAACCCACAAGAACAGTCTTAGCGAAAGGCTTCTTGAGGGGCAAGCTGTAACTCTGTGAGATGCTTTAACAGAACACGCGGCAGATTCTCAAAAAGCTTCCTTCAAGTTTTTAACGGAAGTTATTTCCTTTTTCACCATAGCCCTCTATGAGTTTTCTAATGTCACTTTGCAAATTTCACAAGAATAGTCTCAGTTAACTGCTTCTTGAAGGGAAAGCTGTAACTCTGTGAGATGAACCAACAGAACAGAAAACTGTTTATCAGAAAGCTTCTTTACAGTTTTTAACAGAAAATATTTCCTATTTCACAATAGCCCTCTATGAGATTCTAAATATCACTTTCCAAATTGCAGAAGAACAGCCTTAGTGAAAGGCCTAATGAGGGGAAATCTGTCACTCTTTGAGATGAATTAACAGAACACATAACAGTATCTCAGAAAGCTTCTTTTCGGATTTTATCTTACTATATTTCCTTTTTCATCAGAGCCCTCTATGGTCTTCCAAATATCACGTTGCAAATTACAAAAGAACAGTCTTTGTGAAAGACTTCTTGAGGGGAAGGCTGTAACTCTCAGATGAATTAACAGAACACAAAGCAGTTTCTCAAAAAGATTCTTTTCAGTTTTTATCTTAGGATATTTCCTTTTTCAGCATAGCCCTCTATGGGCTTCCAAAAACATTTTGCAAATTCCACAAGAACTGTCTTAGCGAAAGGATTCTGGAGGGGAAAGCTGTAAATCTGTGAGATGAATCAACAGAATACAAAGCAGTATCTCAGAAACCTTCTTTTCCTTTTTTTAATCTTACGATATTTCCATTTTAACCATAGGGCTATAGTGGTTCCAAATATCACTTTGCAAATTCCAGAGGAACAGTCTTAGCGAAAGGCTTCTTGAGGGTAAAGCTGTAACTCTGTAAGATTAATTAACAGAACACAAAACATTTTCTCAGATACCTACTTTTCAGTTTTTACTTTATTATATTTCCTTTTTCACCATAGCCCTCTATGGGATTCCAAATATCACTTTGCAAATTCCACATGAACAGTCTTAGCGAAAGTCAAAACCGGTTTGAGACGGACTGGTCTGGTTTGAGCCGGTCTGGTCTGGTTTGAGCCGGTCAACATGGTTCGAGCCAGTTTGGTCTGGTTGAAGCCAGTCAAAGCTGATTCTAGCCTGTCTGAGCCCGTCTGGTCCGGTTTGATCCGGTCTAATCAGGTCAAAACCGGTTTGAGCTGGTGAAAACCGGTTTTAGCCGGTCTGGAGTGGTTTGAACCGCTCAAAACCGGTTTGAGCCGGTCAAAACCGGATTGAGCCAGTCAAAACCAGTTTGAACCGGGTGGTCTGGTTTGAGCCGGTGAAAACCGGTTTGAGCTGGTCTGGCCTGGTTTTAGCCGGTCTGGGCCGGTCTGGTCGGGTTTGATCCGGTTTCAGCCAGTCTGGGCCTGTCTGGTCCGGTTTGAACCGGTGTGAGCCGGTCTGGCCCAGTTTGATCCGAAGTCATCCATTCAAAACCGGATTGAGCCGGTCTGGTCCGGTTTGAGCCAGTCTGGTCTGGTTAGAGCCGTTCAAAACCAGTTTGTGGCCCAGTTTTAGCCGGTCTGGGCCGGTCTGCTCCGGTTTGATCCGTTTTCAGCTGGTCTTTGCCAGTCGAGTCCTGTTTGATCCGGACAAAACCGCTTTGATCCGGTCAAAACCGTTTTGAGCCAGTCTGGTCTGGTTTGAACGGGTGAAAACCGGTTTGTGGCCCAGTTTTTGGCGGTGTGGGCCTGTCTGGTCTGATTTGATCCGATTTTAGCCATTCTGGGCCGGTCTGATTCGGTTTGATCCGGTCTCATCCGGTCAAACCCGATTTTAGCCGGTCAAAACCGGTTTCAGCCAGTCTGGTGTGGTTTGAGCAGGACAAAATCGGTTTGAGCCGGACTGGTACGGTTTGAGCCGGTCTGGTCTGGTTTGAGCCGGCCAAAACCGGCTCAGGTTAGTCAAAACTGGTTTGAGCTGGTCTGGGCCGGTCTGGTCCGGTTTGCTCCGACTTCAGCTGTTCTGGGCCGTTCTGGTGCGGTTTCATCTGGTTTGAGCCGGTCTGGTCCGGTTTTATCCTGTCTCATCCGGTCAAAACCGGTTTGAGCCGGTCTGGTCTGGTTTGAGCTGGTTAAAATAGGTTTGAGCCGGTTTGACACAGTTTTAGTTGGTCTGGGCCGGTCTGGGCCGGTTTGTTACGGTTTTAGCCGGTCTGGGCCCGTTTGGTCCAGTTTGATCCGGTCATCCGGTCAAATTCGGTTTTAGCCAGTCAAAACCTGTTTGAGACGGTCTGGTGTGGTTTGAGCCGGTCAAAACCGGTTCGAGCCGTTCAAAACCGGCTTGATCCGGTCAAGACCGAATTGAACCGGTCTGATATGGTTTGAGCCGGTCAAAACCGGTTTGAGTCGGACAAAACTGGTTTGAGCCGGTCTGATCTGGTTTGAGCCAGTCTGGTCTGGTTTGAACCGGTCAATACCCATTTGTGGCCCAGTTTTAGGCGGTCTGGGCCGGTCTGGTCCAGTTTGATCCGATTTTAGCCGATCTTGCTGGTCTGATTCGGTTTGATCTGGTCTCACCCGGTCAAAACTGGTTTTAGCCGGTCAAAACCGGTTTCAGCCGGTTTGGTGTGGTGTGAGCAGGTCAAAACCGGTTTGAGCCGGTCTGGTCTGGTTTGAGCCGGTCTGGTCTGGTTTGAGCCGGTCTTGTCTGGTTTGAGTCTGTCAATACTGGTTCGAGCTGGTCAAAACCTGTTTTAGCCGGTTTGGTCTGGTGGAAGCCAGTCAAAACCGATTCGAGCCTGTCTGAGCCGGTCTGATCCGGTTTGATCCGGTCTAATCAGGTAAAAACCAGTTTGAGCCGGTGAAAACCGGTTTTAGCCTGTCTGGAGTGGTTTGAGCCGATCAAAACCGGATTGAGCCAGTCAAAACCGGTTTGAACCGGTCTGGTCTGGTTTGAGGCGGTCAAAACCATTTTGAGCCAGTCTGGCACGGTTTTAGCCGGTCTGGGTAGGTCTGGTCCGGTTTGATCCGGTTTCATCCGGTCTGGGCCTGTCTGGTCCGGTTTGATCCGGTGTGAGACGGTTTGTTCTGGTTTGATTTGGGGTCATCCAGTCAAAACCGGTTTGTGCCGGTCTGGATCGGTTTGAGCCGGTCTGGTCTGGTTGGAGCAGGTCAAAACCGGTTTGTGGCCCGGTTTTAGCCGGTCGGGGACGGTTTGCTCTGGTTTGATCCGGTTTCAGCTGGTCTGGGCCGGTCAAGTCCGGTTTGATCCGGTCAAAACCGCTTTGAGGCGGTCAAAACCGGTTTGAGACGGTTTGGTCTGGTTTGAACCGCTCAAAACCGGTTTGTGGCCCGGTTTTAGCCGGTCTGGCCCGGTCTGGCCCTGTTTACTCCGGCTTCAGCTGTTGTGGGCCGTTCTGGTGTGGTTTCTTCCAGTTTGAGCCGGTCTGGTTCGGTTTTATCCTGTCACATCCGGTCAAAACCGCTTAGAGCCGGACTGTTCTGGTTGAGCCGGTCAAAACCGGTTTGAGCCAGTCTGGTCTGGTTTGAGCCGGTCTGGTCTGGTTTGAACCGGTCTGAGCCGGTCTGGTCTAGTTTGATCTGGTCTGGGATGGTCTGCTCCGGTTTGATCCGGTTTCAGCTGGTGTTGGCCTGTCGAGTCCGGTTTGATCCGGAAAATACCGCTTTGAGGCAGTCAAAACCGTTTTGAGACGGTTTGGTCTGGTTTGAGCCGGTCTGTTTTGGTTTGAACCGGTCCAACCCGGTTCAGGTCGGTCAAAATCGGTTTGAGCCGGACTGGTCTGGTTTGAAGCGGTCAAAACCGGTTTGTCGTCCAGTTTTAGGCGTTCTGGGCTGGTCTGCTCCGGTTTGATCCGATTTTAGCCAGACTGGGCCCGTCTGATTCGGTTTGATCTGGTCTCACCCGGTCAAAACCGGTTTCAGCTGGTCAAAACCAGTTTCATCCGGTCTGGTGTGGTTTGAGCAGGTCAAAACTGGTTTGAGCCGGTCTGGTCTGGTTTGAGCCGGTCTGGTCTGGTTTGAGCCGGTCAAAACCAGTTCTATCCGGTTTGGTCTGGTTGAAGCCTGTCAAAACCGATACAAGCCTATCTGAGCCGGTCTGGTCTGGTTTGATCCGGTCTAATCAGGTCAAAACCGGTTTCAGCCAGTGAAAACCGGTATTATCCGGTCTGGAGTGGTTTGAGCGGGTCAAAACCGGTTTGAGCCAGTCAAAACCGGATAGAGCCAATCAAAACCGAATTGAACCAGTCTGGTCTGGTTAGAGCCGGTGAAAACCGGTTTGAGCTGTTCTGGCCCGGTTTTAGCTGGTCTGGGCCGGACTGGTCCGGTTTGATCCGGTGTCATCCGGTCAAAACCTGTTTTAGCCGGTCTGGTCAGGTTTCAGCCGGTCTGGTCTGGTTTGAGCCAGTCAAAACCGGCTCAGGTCGGTAAAAACCAGTTTCAGCCGGACTGGTCTGGTTTGATCCGGTCAAAACCGGTTGTTGGCCTGGTTTTAGCCGGTCTGGGCCAGTCTGGTCCGCTTTGACCAGTTTCAGCTTGTCTGGG